>NC_081185.1:76036375-76255619 GCF_029867415.1 Vicia villosa | reverse complement strand
CTTCCCCTATGGCTGCCCTGTACCTGCACACATCAGCATACATACACATCAAAAAGAAAACCAGAATACACATTCAAACCAAATTCCCTAGTGCATACAAATAATAAACCAGCCACTAACGAATCAACTTTTAACCAATCCCAAAATACCATAAACAGAAACTTGATCATCTATTCATTACCTCCTTCAACTCTCTAACAGTCCCTGCTGCACCATAATTCCAACCCTGCATATAAACAAAAATTTACCACAATTCCCTCTAACTTACAAACAGCCACTTAACCACCTTTCGATTGTCCAAAACAGAGTTCATAACCTACTAATACTAACCACCTGATAACTAACTTCCAACTCCTAACTGTTTTCTAAACCTAGTACCAAACAAAGCCATAACTAACTACAATAAACTCCCAAACAGAACCAATAACCACCTACCTACCTAACAAGAAAATAACAGTGTGTAACTAACTCTATTACAATTCCTAACTTCCTAACCGATTTTTACAACAAACTAAGTTAACCACCAGAGTCCCTAACTTCTTCTAACAATAACCATCAGTTAACAGCGTAATCACCAACCATCTTATAACTAACTTTCCTAATTTTTCAACTAACATAACATAATTCATTCCTAACAACCATCTAACCTATAACAAATTCCTAACTGTTTTTGTAACTAACCTAACCGAATCAGCTAGCTCAGCAATATCTGATAACAAAAAAACTAACTAACAGAAAATCAGATTGATAACTAACCTGCTGAAGATTCAATCTCCCTATATAACATCTTCATCATTCTTCAGTTGGTTCCTCTACCATTTCACGTTTCATTCACACCATTTTCTTCATCTCTCACCTTCCTATCTCTCTCTCTCTCTCTGAACCACTCTGTTTCTACCCTCCCCCCATTTCTCCACACCATTTCCATCTTCATCATTCATCAAAGTTCAACTCTCCATCATCTTCATCACTTCACACTCCATTCTTCAATCACCTTCTCTCAACCTCCACCATTTTTATTCTTCTCCACTTCACATTCATCTCCCTTCAATTCCTCTCCAACCTTCTTCCATCTTCTTCCCACTTTAACCCACTTTTTCATCTTCAATCGCCAAGAACTCACCATAATATCATCTTCACTCATTCAATTCGCAATCTTCAATCTCCCTTATCCTCTAATCTGCAACCGCTTCAATCATCTACCATAGCATTACAACAACGACATCAACTACATAGTAGAAGAAGGGTGAATCGGAAAACGAAAACAAAAGATTAACGCGTGCTTACTTGAGTCGGCCATAGCTTCAATCATCATCTTCTTCTGCAAATAGTGACATCGACCCGCAGAACCTCGATAACAACGACGATTCATCATTGCATCAGCAACCTTCAATTACCGATCTCGAATCCTAGCTCTATTTCAATCGCGCATCATCATCAAGAACACTGCAAAGAACAAGTCGAAGACGAGATTGAGAGGAAGGGACCAAGAGATGGAAATCTGAGATGAAGGGGCTGAGACGAGAGTGGACAAATGGAATACGTGAGTTCACGGCGGCGATCTGAACGCTCCGGTCGGAGAGTGTGAGCGCTGGCGTTTGAAGGGAGATAGGAGGGTGCTTCACGAATAACTCCAAAGGTCACAATTCTAACCCTAATTTCCCATTCATCTTTTATTATTATTAGTTTAATTTGTTTTTATTCTTCATAAAAATCTGAAAACAATAATAATTGGAGATCTTGGGCCGTTTTGCTGTTCACACCCCATGTGGCCCGTACCTTTTTTCGACAATTCTGAAACCATAACAAAAATGAATCCCTGGGCTTCCCTGGCTGGGCCTTGCGCCCGAATTTCTCTTTGCACCCCACAGAAGCCCATTAACTTCAATTTTTGGCATAGAAAGACTGTAACAAAAATTTAGCCAAACCACCATGGGCCCTACGACCAGTTTCTCTTCACACCCTGTAATTCACTGTTCATCCCTCTGTTTACTTTTGTTTTCAATTAATTTTTTAAGGTTCTATTAGATTTTCCCATTTCTTTGAGTAAATAATAAATACTAATTTTCTACCATCATTTTAGACCTTAGTGCTAATTTTTGACATAAAAAATGAATCACAAAAATATTAGTTTAGGCTAATTATTTTATTTCTCTTTTGCTTAGATTAGAATTCATTTTCTTCATAAAAATCTCATAGAAGTAATAGTATTTTTAGGCTAATTTTAGCACTATATTTTGAATCATTTGCTTTCATGTTTTGATGCTATGTTTCAAGTCATTTTAATTCATTTTTGTACTAATTTTGTATCCTTGCTTGCTTGTGATTTTATCTTGTAATTTCACTTGTATATTCCTTTAGAATCTTAGGACCCATAATTCATAACCTTTAGGCTAGTTTTCCCTCTAAATCCTAACACTTAGGTATAATCATAACATTAGGCTAGTTGACCATTTTAGGCTAGTTTTCCTTCTTTTCCTTTTCAACTTTTAAAACATTAAAAAAGGACGACGCGAATCATGCTAATACTCTTTTTTTCATAGTGGAAAAGAAATGATTGGGGCGTAGGCCCCGATGTATGTTCTTTTCTATTTAGTGGGAGAAATGATTGAGGCTTAGGCCTCGATGTATGTTCTTACCCGCTATTTAGAGAAATGATTGAGGCGTAGGCTTTGATGTATTTCTCTAATTTCTAAACACTTAAACTTTTAAGGCATGATTCAAGTCACAAAATAATTCCCCTTAAAAGACACCCAATCAAAAAAACTTCAAAATATCTAATAAAGGCTCAGACCTAAACAAAGTAAAGAAGTGATGCGAAGCCTTGTAGTGGGTTTTCGTCCATCATGGAATTACACCTAAAAACACAAACCAGTCATCTCTCTTCTCTCTCTTGCCTCCGAGGCATTCTTTCTCCTAATCGGACACGTTATTTCCGCTCCATTCCCAACTTAAGACTCCAGAGGTCGAGCAGCGGAGTGTGAATGTAACTGTTCAACTAAAAAACACAAAAACAAACAAAACATATTGAGCCGAACTACAATGCTCTGATTCCTGAAAAGGATACGTAGGCATTAGGTCGTGGGGCCTAAGCGAGCACAATTATTTATAAACCTTATTCTCCCCGTGTTTCTTCTTCTTTCATTTGCATGCATTCCCTTAGCATTAAGCTTTAGATTTATACACCCTTAGAATAGAACAAACATAAGTGGATCCTGTGGAGTACCATAGACGTGAGGGGTGCTAATACCTTCCCCTTGTGTAACCGACTTCTTACCTGATCTTTGGTTGCAAGACCTTCTCTTATCCTTTCTTTATTCTAGGTTTTCTGATATTCCTTTCCCACTTTGGAATAAATATATTGGTGGCGACTCTGTATCATTTCGCGAGCGTGCGACAGCTGGCGACTTCACTGGGGATCTAGCTTTTGTTTGTTTTTTTTTCTTTGGGTGTTCATTTATTGATTTATTGCTTTATTGCTTTATTGCTTTATTGCTTTATCGCTTTATTTCTTTATGCATTGCATTTTTATTTTCCTATACTGTGGATTATTATTATGTTATTCTGTTGGGATGGGATGTTACTGATTTGAGGTAAAAGGCCCAATACCCAGGCCAGAGTGTTACTTAGGACACTAGGATAGAGTGGATCATGACGCCGGCGAGATGTCAGGTCTTGTCTAGTGCGAGCATGAGACCCACGCCCAGTCCGGGTTCAAATGAGGTACAATCGTTGGCGTGTAGATGCACAATGATAGTATTTCAGGAGAACTATAACGGCTGGTGACCCTTTTGACCTACCGTATACTAGATCCTACCTGTGAGAGTGGTTGGGAATTTTGTTTTGCAGGAAAACATGCCTCCATCATACCCCATGTCATTCAGACTATCTATCATAACCAACGTCGAACCTCTGAATCTGGAGGTTTGACCTTATGTGACCTATACAAAAGCTATCTATCAGAACCAACGTCGAACCTCTGAATCTGGATGGTTCGACCATCCTTGACTTATGCACAAGCTGTTTATCGAGAAAGCAACGTCGAACCTCTGAATCTGGAGGATTCGACCATATCTTATTAATCATGAGAAGCTATTATTTAAGAGGCCTTGATCCTTGATCCTTATTTATGTTGAATTTGCATCATCATTAACATTTTGCATTCATGCATGTGCATCCATGGTTACCAAAACTCTTACCTTCTTTATCTCCATCCGATCAGTTAAGATGATTCCTCGACGCCAATATCTGACAAGAATTAACAGACAAAAAATCATGGGGAATTACAAACAAGATCAAGCTACTATCAGATAACCATGCCTCCTCATGAGGGCACCTTCCACAAGTGGAGCCTAAAGACTTTGTGTTTGTCAGAGAACATTTCATTTGCATCAAAATAAGGCCAATATTGCCATTGTTTAGACTTCTCAAGTATTTTCAATTATATTACTTTCGTTGTTATCAAGTACTTCTCATTGTAAGAAACTCATCATGTTTGAATAAATAAAAATAATGTAATATACATGTTTTTCTCAAATCATTTCATCTTTGTCATTATGTTCATTGATACTTCAACTCATTTGTCTTAAGAAACTAAAAAAGGAGAATGATGAAAAATGAAAAACACATGAACTACTAATTGTATGATTTTGGAACAAAGATCCTGCTGACGATGTACAGGCATTGTTTCACTTCCTAAACACTGGAGTTATAAGGGAGAGAAACCTTCGCCAACCCCTTTGAGCCTAAGAAGTAGTAGTTTCTTTTTCAAAAATACAAAACCCTCAATCTTAACCAGGGACAGGGTAGTCTTCAGTTAGTGCGACCGAGCACTCAACTTTCAGGCATTCTATCAGAGGATCAATCATATCTCTCACAACAAAGAAGAAGAGCACAATCCACAATGGATGTCTCTCATCCACTGAGAAGAAGGCAGTCACAACCTTTTCTTCAAGTCAATCACAAAAGTCATACAACTTGTTCCCGAACGAGACAAAAAAGAATGAAAAGAGAGTTATGAATCATGATGAAAAAAGAGAAACAATAGCCCGCTAAGTCAAAAAAAAAAAAGCTTGAAAGCAAATGACTTAGGTGAAAATTTGGGCATATCCCGCTGGACAACGAAAACCAAAATCAAAAGAAACTTTTTGTCCAGGAAAAAATTAGGGAAAGCAAAAAAAAAATCCTCCAAGGGACAAGTTTTTGTGACCATCAACAAAAGCACCAAAGGGTGACGGCCACATCCATCAAAGCCATAAAGGATCCTCCTCCATCACAATCCTTCCTGAAAGGTGAACACTCGTTTCGAACTAGCTGAACGTAGGACTGGAGAACATCACGAAGAAGGGGTGGGTTAAGTAGAATTTGAGCCTTTATCCTTTGTTTCTCAAACCGTGAACCCGGCCACGTTACAACCCTCAAAAGTCCTAATTGAAGCAGGGTTCGTTCTGAAAGCATACAAACTGTGAAATCATGTCAAAACTGACTCCTAATGTTGCTTGTCGCTTGTGTTAGTATCAGTACAACATTTTGACAAATAAAACTTTTTCTTTGAGAATAACATGTGCATTGCATTCTCATTATCCTTTTCAAAACAGAATTGTCTCTAATCTTGAAAATAAGTACTTGATACCAAGGAAAGTTCAACATTGAAATTCCATCGAGTAATCTTACAAAAGCAAAGGTTGGTCGGTCTACTGAGCAAATACCTGAAGAATCCGTTAGGTGGAAGAGCTCCCTTCAATCTGGGGCATTCATCCCTCGATCTACACTGGGGCATACCATTTCAAGTCTCCATGATTCAAGCATATCAAAGTTCTATCTCAAAAGATCATACAAGCTGGAGCAAGCTAGCAATAATTCATCTCTTCATCTTTAATCAAGTGTCAAATATCGAGACAAGTGTCGAGGAGTCAAGCCAAACACCTCACCTTCACAAGTTCTCTCCTTCAAGCAATGACCTTTCCACAAGGGCATCCTCCTTCCACTCCTAGTATCATGGAAACAATCATTCCGTTCATAATCATACATACATCATGCATATCATTGCATTTTCATTATAATTTCTCCCGCATGATCCAATCATCAACAAATCAGGGGCATCCACCCCACCTTGATTCTCAAACAGAGTTTCAGAACTCCACCTAATCTATTCCACATCAAAGCAGAAACCCTAATCAATCAGTACATTACATATAGAATCCATAACATTGCATCTCCAGAAGTGCACAAATAAATCAAACATTGCATATGAAGCATAAGCCAAGTTACTCATCAGATGAGGTCCCTACCAAGCATTCAATTGATATTCCACTAGATCATTCAGAGTTACCATTGTGGTGTCATCCCCCAAAGTCAATCATGTTCATATTTCTTCAACTCAGAGTTGATGTTTTTTGTGTTCAACCCCGAGTTGACTTTCCTTTCATCTTTTAACCCTGAGTTAATTATCTCTTCCCTCTCACCCAGAGTTGACGGATATCCTTTATTCAATCCAGAATTGACTTCTCCTTTTTCCCACTCAACCCAGAGTTGACGGTTATCTTTTATCCTTTTCCCACTCAACCTAGAGTTGACGGTCAGGGACGAACCTACGTTGAAGGAAGTGTGGGTTGGTGACCCCACTAAGTTTTGAGTAATTATTCATGTATGTTATTAAACACTATTATCTATGGAAATACAAGTTTTGTTAACCTATTATGTGGCCCACTGAGAAAAGATGTTCTAGATTGTGCATTGCATTTGATTCAATTACTTTAATATAATCATAAATCAATTATATTATATAGTACAATTTTTAAACTTAGAATTATAAGGGATACACAATCTTTCAATAAAGTTAAGACAATAAATCTTTGCTCTATATTTACATACTTATTTGTAATTTTAATAAATCTAAATATTATTAGAATACTAAATTATATATTTTAATACTAATATAATTATTATTTTTTTACTTTCCATATTATACATTTGATAACCATTGAAAAAATATATATAATGCCCCCACTAATTAAAATTTCTGGGTCCGTCCCTGTTGACGGTCACCCTTTATTCAATCCATAATTGATTTATCCTTTTCCCACTCAACCCAGAGTTGACGGTCACCCTTTATTCAATCCAGAATTGATTTCTTCTTTTCCCATTCAACCCAGAGTTGACGGTCATCCTTTGTTCGATTCAGAATTGACTTCTCTTCCTTTTCCCACTCAACCCAGAGTTGACGGTTATCTTTTATTCAACCTAGAGTTGATCCTTTTCCCACTCAACCCAGAGTTGACGGTCATCCTTTATCCTTTTCCCACTCAACCCATAGTTGACGGTTATCTTTTCTCCTTTCCCACTCAACCCAGAGTTGACGGTTATTTCTTATTGATTTCTCTTTTCCCACTCAACCTAGAGTTGACAGTTATCTTTCTATTTTCCTACTCAACCCAGAGTTGACGATCATTATTTGTCTTTCCCAATCAACCCAGAGTTGACGGTTATCTTTTATCTTTTCCCACTCAACCCAAAGTTGACCTCTTATTTAATCCAGAATCGATTTCTCTTTTCCTACTCAATCCAGAGTTGACGATTATCTTTTGTCTTTCCCCTCTCAACCCAGAGTTGACGGTTGTTTCTAGTTTCGTTATCTTTCCCTCTCAATCCAGAGTTGACGGTTATCCTTTGCTCAATCCAGAGTGGACTTCCCTACTTCTTTTCAACCCATAATTGATATCCATTTCTTGTTCAATCCAAATTTGATTTCTCTTTTCCCTCTCAACCCAGAGTTGATGTCTACCCATTGTCTTCGACCCAGAGATGATTTTCTTTTCTTCTCCTTCAACCCAGAGTTGATACCCATATCTTGTCCCATTAATACCGATTTCCCTTTCTTCTCTCAATCCAGAATTGATGTTCACCTCTTGTCCAACCCCGAGTTGACTTTCCTTTATTCTTCGACCCAGAGTTGACCCACTTTTCTCCTTCAACCCAGAGTTGAGTCATATTTCATTTCTAACCCAGAGTTAATTTGTTCAACCCAGAGTTGATACAATCTTCCTCAGTGGAGTTGACACCATTTCTTCCTCAGTGGATCCTATCTCTCATAAGGCAAATTTTCAGGTTCAGTTGGTATTTAATCTTCTTCCACCTTGAATGCTCGAAAGGCTAACGCCAATCTCTCCTTCAGGTTTAAGACGATTAAATAGGGGCAGCTGTTGCACCCCAAAATTTGCCCATCTGATTCTACCACTAACTGGCTAAACTTCACATTCATTTGCATACCTCCATTAAGTCATCTAACATTCACACTCACTGGATTTTGGAGTTCTATACTTTACAAGCTTGGTCCAATTGGAATGCTCTTGGCGTGTAAATTAAGGGAATCATGGTCTTGACTTATGGTCACGTGTATAAGGATTTATTTCCATATTCATATGACAAAACGAGGAGTTTCTCTTATGGAGTTGGAATCGATAATGAATTTGTGCAAAATTGAATTGTACATGGTATTGTGGCGGATCAGTTCCACTTTACGGGCTACTTGATAAAAGGATTGATTTTTGGCTTCTTCCACCTTATGCTTTGGTTTACTTAAGAGTGTAAAGAGTTAAATCTCAAATTTGAAGCCTAGGAGGAAAATACTCACTCAAGATTTAAGAGTTTGTTCGTTGGTATTTCAACTCTATCATAAAGGTATACACTACTATTCAAGACAAAGTCCAATTCCATTACAAAGTTTCACAAATATGCATCCATCAAAGACCATTCCTTATTACAAGATCCAAGAGTGCTTTATAAGTAAAATACATTGAAAACCAAACATTGCACCATTCAAAACTCATCCACATTTATACAATAATCAAGTGTGAGTTATTTACACCATTACATTCCATCAAAGTTTGAACAAAGAAAGAGAAATTCAAGTTTCTACAAGGGCCATGTTGCATGGTACATGTCAGGTTCTATTTGTTTCTAAATTTCATCTTAATCATCATCACCATCATCATCATCCACAAGTCTCCTCCAAGCTTGCTTTGCCTTTCATGATACCATCCGGCAAGTTTATCTTCCAGGCTTCATGCTATGTTTTTCAAGACCATACAAACATGCCCTTACTCCATCATTCACTTCCCCTATGGCTGCCCTGTACCTGCACACATCAGCATACATACACATCAAAAAGAAAACCAGAATACACATTCAAACCAAATTCCCTAGTGCATACAAATAATAAACCAGCCACTAACGAATCAACTTTTAACCAATCCCAAAATACCATAAACAGAAACTTGATCATCTATTCATTACCTCCTTCAACTCTCTAACAGTCCCTGCTGCACCATAATTCCAACCCTGCATATAAACAAAAATTTACCACAATTCCCTCTAACTTACAAACAGCCACTTAACCACCTTTCGATTGTCCAAAACAGAGTTCATAACCTACTAATACTAACCACCTGATAACTAACTTCCAACTCCTAACTGTTTTCTAAACCTAGTACCAAACAAAGCCATAACTAACTACAATAAACTCCCAAACAGAACCAATAACCACCTACCTACCTAACAAGAAAATAACAGTGTGTAACTAACTCTATTACAATTCCTAACTTCCTAACCGATTTTTACAACAAACTAAGTTAACCACCAGAGTCCCTAACTTCTTCTAACAATAACCATCAGTTAACAGCGTAATCACCAACCATCTTATAACTAACTTTCCTAATTTTTCAACTAACATAACATAATTCATTCCTAACAACCATCTAACCTATAACAAATTCCTAACTGTTTTTGTAACTAACCTAACCGAATCAGCTAGCTCAGCAATATCTGATAACAAAAAAACTAACTAACAGAAAATCAGATTGATAACTAACCTGCTGAAGATTCAATCTCCCTATATAACATCTTCATCATTCTTCAGTTGGTTCCTCTACCATTTCACGTTTCATTCACACCATTTTCTTCATCTCTCACCTTCCTATCTCTCTCTCTCTCTGAACCACTCTGTTTCTACCCTCCCCCCATTTCTCCACACCATTTCCATCTTCATCATTCATCAAAGTTCAACTCTCCATCATCTTCATCACTTCACACTCCATTCTTCAATCACCTTCTCTCAACCTCCACCATTTTTATTCTTCTCCACTTCACATTCATCTCCCTTCAATTCCTCTCCAACCTTCTTCCATCTTCTTCCCACTTTAACCCACTTTTTCATCTTCAATCGCCAAGAACTCACCATAATATCATCTTCACTCATTCAATTCGCAATCTTCAATCTCCCTTATCCTCTAATCTGCAACCGCTTCAATCATCTACCATAGCATTACAACAACGACATCAACTACATAGTAGAAGAAGGGTGAATCGGAAAACGAAAACAAAAGATTAACGCGTGCTTACTTGAGTCGGCCATAGCTTCAATCATCATCTTCTTCTGCAAATAGTGACATCGACCCGCAGAACCTCGATAACAACGACGATTCATCATTGCATCAGCAACCTTCAATTACCGATCTCGAATCCTAGCTCTATTTCAATCGCGCATCATCATCAAGAACACTGCAAAGAACAAGTCGAAGACGAGATTGAGAGGAAGGGACCAAGAGATGGAAATCTGAGATGAAGGGGCTGAGACGAGAGTGGACAAATGGAATACGTGAGTTCACGGCGGCGATCTGAACGCTCCGGTCGGAGAGTGTGAGCGCTGGCGTTTGAAGGGAGATAGGAGGGTGCTTCACGAATAACTCCAAAGGTCACAATTCTAACCCTAATTTCCCATTCATCTTTTATTATTATTAGTTTAATTTGTTTTTATTCTTCATAAAAATCTGAAAACAATAATAATTGGAGATCTTGGGCCGTTTTGCTGTTCACACCCCATGTGGCCCGTACCTTTTTTCGACAATTCTGAAACCATAACAAAAATGAATCCCTGGGCTTCCCTGGCTGGGCCTTGCGCCCGAATTTCTCTTTGCACCCCACAGAAGCCCATTAACTTCAATTTTTGGCATAGAAAGACTGTAACAAAAATTTAGCCAAACCACCATGGGCCCTACGACCAGTTTCTCTTCACACCCTGTAATTCACTGTTCATCCCTCTGTTTACTTTTGTTTTCAATTAATTTTTTAAGGTTCTATTAGATTTTCCCATTTCTTTGAGTAAATAATAAATACTAATTTTCTACCATCATTTTAGACCTTAGTGCTAATTTTTGACATAAAAAATGAATCACAAAAATATTAGTTTAGGCTAATTATTTTATTTCTCTTTTGCTTAGATTAGAATTCATTTTCTTCATAAAAATCTCATAGAAGTAATAGTATTTTTAGGCTAATTTTAGCACTATATTTTGAATCATTTGCTTTCATGTTTTGATGCTATGTTTCAAGTCATTTTAATTCATTTTTGTACTAATTTTGTATCCTTGCTTGCTTGTGATTTTATCTTGTAATTTCACTTGTATATTCCTTTAGAATCTTAGGACCCATAATTCATAACCTTTAGGCTAGTTTTCCCTCTAAATCCTAACACTTAGGTATAATCATAACATTAGGCTAGTTGACCATTTTAGGCTAGTTTTCCTTCTTTTCCTTTTCAACTTTTAAAACATTAAAAAAGGACGACGCGAATCATGCTAATACTCTTTTTTTCATAGTGGAAAAGAAATGATTGGGGCGTAGGCCCCGATGTATGTTCTTTTCTATTTAGTGGGAGAAATGATTGAGGCTTAGGCCTCGATGTATGTTCTTACCCGCTATTTAGAGAAATGATTGAGGCGTAGGCTTTGATGTATTTCTCTAATTTCTAAACACTTAAACTTTTAAGGCATGATTCAAGTCACAAAATAATTCCCCTTAAAAGACACCCAATCAAAAAAACTTCAAAATATCTAATAAAGGCTCAGACCTAAACAAAGTAAAGAAGTGATGCGAAGCCTTGTAGTGGGTTTTCGTCCATCATGGAATTACACCTAAAAACACAAACCAGTCATCTCTCTTCTCTCTCTTGCCTCCGAGGCATTCTTTCTCCTAATCGGACACGTTATTTCCGCTCCATTCCCAACTTAAGACTCCAGAGGTCGAGCAGCGGAGTGTGAATGTAACTGTTCAACTAAAAAACACAAAAACAAACAAAACATATTGAGCCGAACTACAATGCTCTGATTCCTGAAAAGGATACGTAGGCATTAGGTCGTGGGGCCTAAGCGAGCACAATTATTTATAAACCTTATTCTCCCCGTGTTTCTTCTTCTTTCATTTGCATGCATTCCCTTAGCATTAAGCTTTAGATTTATACACCCTTAGAATAGAACAAACATAAGTGGATCCTGTGGAGTACCATAGACGTGAGGGGTGCTAATACCTTCCCCTTGTGTAACCGACTTCTTACCTGATCTTTGGTTGCAAGACCTTCTCTTATCCTTTCTTTATTCTAGGTTTTCTGATATTCCTTTCCCACTTTGGAATAAATATATTGGTGGCGACTCTGTATCATTTCGCGAGCGTGCGACAGCTGGCGACTTCACTGGGGATCTAGCTTTTGTTTGTTTTTTTTTCTTTGGGTGTTCATTTATTGATTTATTGCTTTATTGCTTTATTGCTTTATTGCTTTATCGCTTTATTTCTTTATGCATTGCATTTTTATTTTCCTATACTGTGGATTATTATTATGTTATTCTGTTGGGATGGGATGTTACTGATTTGAGGTAAAAGGCCCAATACCCAGGCCAGAGTGTTACTTAGGACACTAGGATAGAGTGGATCATGACGCCGGCGAGATGTCAGGTCTTGTCTAGTGCGAGCATGAGACCCACGCCCAGTCCGGGTTCAAATGAGGTACAATCGTTGGCGTGTAGATGCACAATGATAGTATTTCAGGAGAACTATAACGGCTGGTGACCCTTTTGACCTACCGTATACTAGATCCTACCTGTGAGAGTGGTTGGGAATTTTGTTTTGCAGGAAAACATGCCTCCATCATACCCCATGTCATTCAGACTATCTATCATAACCAACGTCGAACCTCTGAATCTGGAGGTTTGACCTTATGTGACCTATACAAAAGCTATCTATCAGAATCAACGTCGAACCTCTGAATCTGGATGGTTCGACCATCCTTGACTTATGCACAAGCTGTTTATCGAGAAAGCAACGTCGAACCTCTGAATCTGGAGGATTCGACCATATCTTATTAATCATGAGAAGCTATTATTTAAGAGGCCTTGATCCTTGATCCTTATTTATGTTGAATTTGCATCATCATTAACATTTTGCATTCATGCATGTGCATCCATGGTTACCAAAACTCTTACCTTTTTTATCTCCATCCGATCAGTTAAGATGATTCCTCGACGCCAATATCTGACAAGAATTAACAGACAAAAAATCATGGGGAATTACAAACAAGATCAAGCTACTATCAGATAACCATGCCTCCTCATGAGGGCACCTTCCACAAGTGGAGCCTAAAGACTTTGTGTTTGTCAGAGAACATTTCATTTGCATCAAAATAAGGCCAATATTGCCATTGTTTAGACTTCTCAAGTATTTTCAATTATATTACTTTCGTTGTTATCAAGTACTTCTCATTGTAAGAAACTCATCATGTTTGAATAAATAAAAATAATGTAATATACATGTTTTTCTCAAATCATTTCATCTTTGTCATTATGTTCATTGATACTTCAACTCATTTGTCTTAAGAAACTAAAAAAGGAGAATGATGAAAAATGAAAAACACATGAACTACTAATTGTATGATTTTGGAACAAAGATCCTGCTGACGATGTACAGGCATTGTTTCACTTCCTAAACACTGGAGTTATAAGGGAGAGAAACCTTCGCCAACCCCTTTGAGCCTAAGAAGTAGTAGTTTCTTTTTCAAAAATACAAAACCCTCAATCTTAACCAGGGACAGGGTAGTCTTCAGTTAGTGCGACCGAGCACTCAACTTTCAGGCATTCTATCAGAGGATCAATCATATCTCTCACAACAAAGAAGAAGAGCACAATCCACAATGGATGTCTCTCATCCACTGAGAAGAAGGCAGTCACAACCTTTTCTTCAAGTCAATCACAAAAGTCATACAACTTGTTCCCGAACGAGACAAAAAAGAATGAAAAGAGAGTTATGAATCATGATGAAAAAAGAGAAACAATAGCCCGCTAAGTCAAAAAAAAAAAAGCTTGAAAGCAAATGACTTAGGTGAAAATTTGGGCATATCCCGCTGGACAACGAAAACCAAAATCAAAAGAAACTTTTTGTCCAGGAAAAAATTAGGGAAAGCAAAAAAAAAATCCTCCAAGGGACAAGTTTTTGTGACCATCAATAAAAGCACCAAAGGGTGATGGCCACATCCATCAAAGCCATAAAGGATCCTCCTCCATCACAATCCTTCCTGAAAGGTGAACACTCGTTTCGAACTAGCTGAACGTAGGACTGGAGAACATCACGAAGAAGGGGTGGGTTAAGTAGAATTTGAGCCTTTATCCTTTGTTTCTCAAACCGTGAACCCGGCCACGTTACAACCCTCAAAAGTCCTAACTGAAGCAGGGTTCGTTCTGAAAGCATACAAACTGTGAAATCATGTCAAAACTGACTCCTAATGTTGCTTGTCGCTTGTGTTAGTATCAGTACAACATTTTGACAAATAAAACTTTTTCTTTGAGAATAACATGTGCATTGCATTCTCATTATCCTTTTCAAAACAGAATTGTCTCTAATCTTGAAAATAAGTACTTGATACCAAGGAAAGTTCAACATTGAAATTCCATCGAGTAATCTTACAAAAGCAAAGGTTGGTCGGTCTACTGAGCAAATACCTGAAGAATCCGTTAGGTGGAAGAGCTCCCTTCAATCTGGGGCATTCATCCCTCGATCTACACTGGGGCATACCATTTCAAGTCTCCATGATTCAAGCATATCAAAGTTCTATCTCAAAAGATCATACAAGCTGGAGCAAGCTAGCAATAATTCATCTCTTCATCTTTAATCAAGTGTCAAATATCGAGACAAGTGTCGAGGAGTCAAGCCAAACACCTCACCTTCACAAGTTCTCTCCTTCAAGCAATGACCTTTCCACAAGGGCATCCTCCTTCCACTCCTAGTATCATGGAAACAATCATTCTGTTCATAATCATACATACATCATGCATATCATTGCATTTTCATTATAATTTCTCCCGCATGATCCAATCATCAACAAATCAGGGGCATCCACCCCACCTTGATTCTCAAACAGAGTTTCAGAACTCCACCTAATCTATTCCACATCAAAGCAGAAACCCTAATCAATCAGTACATTACATATAGAATCCATAACATTGCATCTCCAGAAGTGCACAAATAAATCAAACATTGCATATGAAGCATAAGCCAAGTTACTCATCAGATGAGGTCCCTACCAAGCATTCAATTGATATTCCACTAGATCATTCAGAGTTACCATTGTGGTGTCATCCCCCAAAGTCAATCATGTTCATATTTCTTCAACTCAGAGTTGATGTTTTTTGTGTTCAACCCCGAGTTGACTTTCCTTTCATCTTTTAACCCTGAGTTAATTATCTCTTCCCTCTCACCCAGAGTTGACGGATATCCTTTATTCAATCCAGAATTGACTTCTCCTTTTTCCCACTCAACCCAGAGTTGACGGTTATCTTTTATCCTTTTCCCACTCAACCTAGAGTTGACGGTCAGGGACGAACCTACGTTGAAGGAAGTGTGGGTTGGTGACCCCACTAAGTTTTGAGTAATTATTCATGTATGTTATTAAACACTATTATCTATGGAAATACAAGTTTTGTTAACCTATTATGTGGCCCACTGAGAAAAGATGTTCTAGATTGTGCATTGCATTTGATTCAATTACTTTAATATAATCATAAATCAATTATATTATATAGTACAATTTTTAAACTTAGAATTATAAGGGATACACAATCTTTCAATAAAGTTAAGACAATAAATCTTTGCTCTATATTTACATACTTATTTGTAATTTTAATAAATCTAAATATTATTAGAATACTAAATTATATATTTTAATACTAATATAATTATTATTTTTTTACTTTCCATATTATACATTTGATAACCATTGAAAAAATATATATAATGCCCCCACTAATTAAAATTTCTGGGTCCGTCCCTGTTGACGGTCACCCTTTATTCAATCCATAATTGATTTATCCTTTTCCCACTCAACCCAGAGTTGACGGTCACCCTTTATTCAATCCAGAATTGATTTCTTCTTTTCCCATTCAACCCAGAGTTGACGGTCATCCTTTGTTCGATTCAGAATTGACTTCTCTTCCTTTTCCCACTCAACCCAGAGTTGACGGTTATCTTTTATTCAACCTAGAGTTGATCCTTTTCCCACTCAACCCAGAGTTGACGGTCATCCTTTATCCTTTTCCCACTCAACCCATAGTTGACGGTTATCTTTTCTCCTTTCCCACTCAACCCAGAGTTGACGGTTATTTCTTATTGATTTCTCTTTTCCCACTCAACCTAGAGTTGACAGTTATCTTTCTATTTTCCTACTCAACCCAGAGTTGACGATCATTATTTGTCTTTCCCAATCAACCCAGAGTTGACGGTTATCTTTTATCTTTTCCCACTCAACCCAAAGTTGACCTCTTATTTAATCCAGAATCGATTTCTCTTTTCCTACTCAATCCAGAGTTGACGATTATCTTTTGTCTTTCCCCTCTCAACCCAGAGTTGACGGTTGTTTCTAGTTTCGTTATCTTTCCCTCTCAATCCAGAGTTGACGGTTATCCTTTGCTCAATCCAGAGTGGACTTCCCTACTTCTTTTCAACCCATAATTGATATCCATTTCTTGTTCAATCCAAATTTGATTTCTCTTTTCCCTCTCAACCCAGAGTTGATGTCTACCCATTGTCTTCGACCCAGAGATGATTTTCTTTTCTTCTCCTTCAACCCAGAGTTGATACCCATATCTTGTCCCATTAATACCGATTTCCCTTTCTTCTCTCAATCCAGAATTGATGTTCACCTCTTGTCCAACCCCGAGTTGACTTTCCTTTATTCTTCGACCCAGAGTTGACCCACTTTTCTCCTTCAACCCAGAGTTGAGTCATATTTCATTTCTAACCCAGAGTTAATTTGTTCAACCCAGAGTTGATACAATCTTCCTCAGTGGAGTTGACACCATTTCTTCCTCAGTGGATCCTATCTCTCATAAGGCAAATTTTCAGGTTCAGTTGGTATTTAATCTTCTTCCACCTTGAATGCTCGAAAGGCTAACGCCAATCTCTCCTTCAGGTTTAAGACGATTAAATAGGGGCAGCTGTTGCACCCCAAAATTTGCCCATCTGATTCTACCACTAACTGGCTAAACTTCACATTCATTTGCATACCTCCATTAAGTCATCTAACATTCACACTCACTGGATTTTGGAGTTCTATACTTTACAAGCTTGGTCCAATTGGAATGCTCTTGGCGTGTAAATTAAGGGAATCATGGTCTTGACTTATGGTCACGTGTATAAGGATTTATTTCCATATTCATATGACAAAACGAGGAGTTTCTCTTATGGAGTTGGAATCGATAATGAATTTGTGCAAAATTGAATTGTACATGGTATTGTGGCGGATCAGTTCCACTTTACGGGCTACTTGATAAAAGGATTGATTTTTGGCTTCTTCCACCTTATGCTTTGGTTTACTTAAGAGTGTAAAGAGTTAAATCTCAAATTTGAAGCCTAGGAGGAAAATACTCACTCAAGATTTAAGAGTTTGTTCGTTGGTATTTCAACTCTATCATAAAGGTATACACTACTATTCAAGACAAAGTCCAATTCCATTACAAAGTTTCACAAATATGCATCCATCAAAGACCATTCCTTATTACAAGATCCAAGAGTGCTTTATAAGTAAAATACATTGAAAACCAAACATTGCACCATTCAAAACTCATCCACATTTATACAATAATCAAGTGTGAGTTATTTACACCATTACATTCCATCAAAGTTTGAACAAAGAAATAGAAATTTAAGTTTCTACAAGGGCCATATTGCATGGTACATGTCAGGTTCTATTTGTTTCTAAATTTCATCTTCATCATCATCATCATCATCATCCACAAGCCTCCTCCAAGCTTGCTTTGCCTTTCATGATACCATCCGGCAAGTTTATCTTCCAGGCTTCATGCTATGTTTTTCAAGACCATACAAACATGCCCTTACTCCATCATTCACTTCCCCTATGGCTGCCCTGTACCTGCACACATCAGCATACATACACATCAAAAAGAAAACCAGAATACACACATTCAAACCAAATTCCCTAGTGCATACAAATAATAAACCAGCCACTAACGAATCAACTTTTAACCAATCCCAAAATACCATAAACAGAAACTTGATCATCTATTCATTACCTCCTTCAACTCTCTAACAGTCCCTGCTGCACCATAATTCCAATCCTGCATATAAACAAAAATTTACCACAATTCCCTCTAACTTACAAACAGCCACTTAACCACCTTTCGATTGTCCAAAACAGAGTTCATAACCTACTAATACTAACCACCTGATAACTAACTTCCAACTCCTAACTGTTTTCTAAACCTAGTACCAAACAAAGCCATAACTAACTACAATAAACTCCCAAACAGAACCAATAACCACCTACCTACCTAACAAGAAAATAACAGTATGTAACTAACTCTGTTACAATTCCTAACTTCCTAGCCGATTTTTACAACAAACTAAGTTAACCACCAGAGTCCCTAACTTCTTCTAACAATAACCATCAGTTAAGAGCGTAATCACCAACCATCTTATAACTAACTTTCCTAATTTTTCAACTAACATAACATAATTCATTCCTAACAACCAACTAACCTATAACAAATTCCTAACTGTTTTTGTAACTAACCTAACCGAATCAGCCAGCTCAGCAATATCTGATAACAGAAAAACTAACTAACAGAAAATCAGATTGATAACTAACCTGCTGAAGATTCAATCTCCCTATATAACATCTTCATCATTCTTCAGTTGGTTCCTCCACCATTTCACGTTTCATTCACACCATTTTCTTCATCTCTCACCTTCCTATCTCTCTCTCTCTGAACCACTCTGTTTCTACCCTCCCCCCATTTCTCCACACCATTTCCATCTTCATCATTCATCAAAGTTCAACTCTCCATCATCTTCATCACTTCACACTCCATTCTTCAATCACCTTCTCTCAACCTCCACCATTTTTATTCTTCTCCACTTCACATTCATATCCTTTCAATTCCTCTCCAACCTTCTTCCATCTTCTTCCCACTTTAACCCACTTTTTCACCTTCAATCGCCAAGAACTCACCATAATATCATCTTCACTCATTCAATTTGCAATCTTCAATCTCCCTTATCCTCAAATCTGCAACTGCTTCAATCATCTGCCATAGCATTACAACAACGACATCAACTACATAGTAGAAGAAGGGTGAATCGGAAAACGAAAGCAAAAGATTAACGCGTGCTTACTTGAGTCGGTCATAGCTTCAATCATCATCTTCTTCTGCAAATAGTGACATCGACCCGCAGAACCTCGATAACAACGACGATTCATCATTGCATCAGCAACCTTCAATTACCGATCTCGAATCCTAGCTCTATTTCAATCGCGCATCATCATCAAGAACACTGCAAAGAACAAGTCGAAGGGGCTGAGAGGAAGGGACCAAGAGATGGAAATCTGAGATGAAGGGGCTGAGACGAGAGTGGACAAATGGAATACGTGAGTTCACGGCGGCGATCTGGACGCTCCGGTCGGAGAGTGTGAGCGACAGCGTTTGAAGGGAGTGAGGAGGGTGCTTCACGAATAACTCCAAAGGTCACAATTCTAACCCTAATTTCCCATTCATCTTTTATTATTATTAGTTTAATTTGTTTTTATTCTTCATAAAAATCTGAAAACAATAATAATTGGAGATCTTGGGCCGTTTTGCTGTTCACACCCCATGTGGCCCGTACCTTTTTTTGACAATTCTGAAACCATAACAAAAATGAATCCCTGGGCTTCCCGGGCTGGGCCTTGCGCCCGAATTTCTCTTTGCACCCCACAGAAGCCCATTAACTTCAATTTTTGGCATAGAAAGACTGTAACAAAAACTTAGCCAAACCACCATGGGCCCTACGCCCAGTTTCTCTTCACACCCTGTAATTCACTGTTCATCCCTCTGTTTACTTTTGTTTTCAATTAATTTTTTAAGGTTCTATTAGATTTTCCCATTTCTTTGAGTAAATAATTATTAATATTTCTACCATCATTTTAGACCTTAGTTCTAATTTTTGACATAAAAAATGAATCACAAAAATATTAGTTTAGGCTAATTATTTTATTTCTCTTTTGCTTAGATTAGAATTCATTTTCTTCATAAAAATCTCATAGAAGTAATAGTATTTTTAGGCTAATTTTAGCACTATATTTTGAATCATTTGCTTTCATGTTTTGATGCTATGTTTCAAGTCATTTTAATTCATTTTTGTACTAATTTTGTATCCTTGCTTGCTTGTGATTTTATCTTGTAATTTCACTTGTATATTCCTTTAGAATCTTAGGACCCATAATTCATAACCTTTAGGCTAGTTTTCCCTCTAAATCCTAACACTTAGGTATAATCATAACATTAGGCTAGTTGATCATTTTAGGCTAGTTTTCCTTCTTTTCCTTTTCAACTTTTAAAACATTAAAAAAGGACGACGTGAATCATGCTAATACTCTTTTTTTCATAGTGGAAAAGAAATGATTGGGGCGTAGGCCCCGATGTATGTTCTTTTCTACTTAGTGGGAGAAATGATTGAGGCGTAGGCCTCGATGTATGTTCTTACCCGCTATTTAGAGAAATGATTGAGGCGTAGGCTTTGAGGTATTTCTCTAATTTCTAAACACTTAAACTTTTAAGGCATGATTCAAGTCACAAAATAATTCCCCTTAAAAGACACCCAATCAAAAACACTTCAAAATATCTAATAAAGGCTCATACCTAAACAAAGTAAAGAAGTGATGCGAAGCCTTGTAGTGGGTTTTCGTCCATCATGGAATTACACCTAAAAAACACAAACCAATCATCTATCTTCTCTCTCTTGCCTCCGAGGCATTCTTTCTCCTAATCGAACACGTTATTTCCGCTCCATTCCCAGCTTAAGACTCTAGAGGTCGAGCAGCGGAGTGTGAATGTAACTGTTCAACTAAAAAACACAAAACCAAACAAAACATATTGAGCCGAACTACGGCGCTCTGATTCCTGAAAATGATACGTAGGCATTAGGTCGCAGGGCCTAAGCGAGCACAATTATTTATAAACCTTATTCTCCCCGTGTTTCTTCTTCTTTCATTTGCATGCATTCCCTTAGCATTAAGCTTTAGATTTATACACCCTTAGAATAGAACAAACATAAGTGGATCCTATGGAGTACCACAGACGTGAGGGGTGCTAATACCTTCCCCTTGCGTAACCGACTTCTTACCTGATCTTTGGTCGCAAGACCTTCTCTTATCCTTTCTTTATTCTAGGTTTTCTGATATTCCTTTCCCACTTTGGGATAAATATATTGGTGGCGACTCTGTATCATTTCGCGAGCGTGTGACAGTTAGTACTCCAACGTCTATGATGGTGAAGTTAGAAAAATGTACCATGAAATAATAGAACGACCCCTAATAAATACAACCCCAAATGCGGGAATCCATTAGATTTACTTCAACGAGAGGTCGAGATGAACGTGGTGTTTGTCTTTTGTGCCTTCAAAAATACTCGGTGTTATTGGGCCACATGGGTGTTAGAACAAGATTGAGAATCTATGTTCAAAATCTGGTTTTGATGAACAAGCATATATTTTATGAGTAACAATTTTACTACTAATGCTTTCATTAAGTGTGAAGATATTATGCTATAAGCCATATACGACAGCATCAGAAAGAAATTCAGACAAGCTTCAAGGAATTAAACAGAAATATCAGATACATGAAGAACTCATTACAACAAGAAGATCACATGAGTAAATGATCAGAAGTTCTGCACATAGGGCAAGAATTCAACAATCAGTGACAAAAGATCATAAGTCATCGTAGAAAAAAAGGCTTGACATTACAAATAATATTAAGCTTCCTCAGAAGTACAAGCGACATCAATGTTCAATGATCACCAGAAGTTTTGACTCTATATTTAGAAGCTTCAAAGAACAGCAAAAATTGCTCAAATTAAATCACATGCAAGAAATCACGTTACTCAATGCAAAGAAAAAATTATGACATATATTGTTGTCTACATTTTGATAAAATGCAGGAAAACACGCTACCAAGAGAAATTTTCTTGAAATAAGAAAAACAAGGAAGACACGCTACCAAAGATAAGATTCGCCTTGGAAATAGGTGTGTCATCATTTAGTCTGCGGCAATCATTAAATGCTATGTTCAAATATGGTTCAACAGAAATATTCCAACGGTAATAACAGACTTCTATAAAAAGAACAAAACTATGATAGAAGAAATATGAGATGAGAGGGAAAAAGTGTGAGCAAGAAAATAAGCATAAGATTAACTAAGTTGCTCCATTAGAGGAAACACACACAAAGTGTGTGTTGAAATACATATCATAAGCCTATGAAAATAAAATCAAAAAGAGTGAAAAAGAAAATCCTGCATGTTTTGCAGTATGCTCCAATGGAGTTATAAGAAATCCACAAATACTTGATCAATCAATACACCTCTCATGTTAAATGACCAAAGAAACTGAATACACTGAATTGCTGCTCGACAGTTGATAAGTGTCAATTTGTAGTTATTTATATACATAGTTTTACGGCACTTATCTTCTCTTTTTCCTCAACTTATGCGTGAACGCGTGCATTTTCTTTATATTTGTACATAGATATTATTTGTTTTTTTTATTCATTTATGTACTGTTTGATACTTTTCTATTCATTTTGTAGGTATTGATGCGTATTTGGAGCATGATCAATAAAGTTTCGAAGACACAGCTTCAAACACGCGATTTTGAGCAGTCATCACCTTCATTTTTTGTACATTAAAGCTTAGAAAACAATATTTATGGCTTGCTCATGGATGATCCAGGGTCGGGAGCTTAGTGGATCGTGTTTGACACCGCGAGAAATTGGGTTTTCTTCTCTTCCTCTTCTCTCTGTAACCATTTATGTTGGAGTTTTGTTGTAAGTATGCTTTGTTTATATGTATATATATTGCTCATGGTGTTGTTTAATGCTTTCATTATAAATCTTCATTAGTGATTGCTTTCTCTATGTGGATTTGGATTGTTTCAGACATGGATGATTCGAATCCGGGTTTAGGAAGAAAATTTATTAGGTTTTAATTCTAGATATAGATTAAGGCTTAGTATTCACTTGTGTATCAAAGTTTAATGCTTCCGTGTTGTTCGTGTTGTGCTGAGAAATCGTTGACACAAGCTAAACGGTTGATTTCTCACTTTGCGTACGTGATGATGTTGATGAGTAGTTTAGGTTGATTTCAACTGAGTAGTAAGTTTAAGTATCTAACGGGTATATGAGTTCCAAATCTCAAGAGTCTCTATTGTCCGAATAATGAAATTCTTTTTATGTTCATAAGTTAAATTCCCGCATTTACTTTAAAACCATTTTAACTCGAGCTCAAAACCATAGAAACTGTTGAACGACAGTTCGATAGCACTAATCTATATGGACACGATAAATCCCGGATGAATATTTCCAAATCTTTTGTGCCTGCCCTATACCGCTTCAACAAAATGACGTTGTTGTCGGGGATTGGTGTTTTATTGAATTTGCATTGCAATAGTTTCTATAGTTTTGAGTTTTGTATATATCAAACATATTGTATATTCTCACTTGTTTATATTGAAACTTGTGTGTGTTTACTACACTTGTACATATTTTCTTTATACTTGTGAATTTATTATATTATTGTTTGTTTCTTTTCACGTTTTCTTGTATGTGGTTAGGAATAACTTGACGGAAGTAACTTGAAGAAACCTAATTAAATAACAGGCGTCGAGCTTACGACGTTAAACAAGCATGTTTATTCTTTTTAGTTTTTGTTTAGTTTAGGTAGTGTGATGCAGATGTCTAAACAAATTTAGATCGGATCAGTAAATGATAATCTTCTTCAAGAAGATAGTTCAAATTTCTCATCACGAGTCAATGAACGACAGTTTCACCTCAGAAAACGATTTGTTCCTGGGAAGATGCTTCAAAAAATCCCCAGCGGAGTCAGTAAATGATAATCTTCTTCAAGAAGATAGTTCAAATTTCTCAGCACGAGTCAATGAACGACAGTTTTCACCTCAGATAACGATTTGTTTCCACCCCAGCGGATCGACCAAAGATGGTCCTCCTTCGGAAAATAGTTCATCCACTTTCAAGCGAAGTCATTAGCCCCTCAAAAGGACAAATGATCATATGGAATTCATTCAAGAGCTTTGAATTAAAAGAAAGCATGGTGAAGTTTCTTATCAATCATCAAACGACATCTCTCCAACAAGCGCTGGTGAGAAGTTTGGTGAGGAAACAAACTTTTGGAAATTTTCTCTTTATCTGAGATATTGTCCAAATTATAACTGAGACCAGTTCCGCGATATAGACATCCGGATCGAGGGGAGGTTATCACAACTGAGACCAGTTTCGAGATATGGACATCCGAAACAAGGGGAGGTTGTTTATCGTCATTATAACTAAGACCAGTTTCGAGATATGGACATCCGAAACGAGGGGAGGTTGTTTATCGTTATCACAACTGAGACCAGTTTCGAGATACAGACGTCCGAAACGAGGGGAGGTTGTTTATCATCATTATAACTGAGACCAGTTTCGAGATATGGACATCCAAAACGAGGGGAGGTTGCTTACCTTTTTCTAAGTATCGATACTTAGTTAAATAAGATGGATTGTGCATGTTACATTGCCATCCATTCACCCGAATCCACATAAAGTATTTCTACAGGAGTTTGTCTCCCTATTCCCCGCCAAGTGCAACGACGGGATCAAGTCATGCAAAGATTTTTGTCACTACAACATCTCAGGAACGCCCAAAATTCGGGCATTCTTTGGTATTTAAGTCTCTTTCACTCTGAAGCAATCGAGATATTAATCTCTCTCCCTCCAGTTGAAAGAAACTTAAATAGGGGCATCTTTCATACCCTAATTTTGACCCCCCTGAGATGCCATATCTTTTAACTTTTCATCAAAGTCAAAGCAGATACTCAGAGCAGTCACTTATTCATCTGGTACTTAGTCGAGGGTGTTCAAGAACAAAAGAACTCAGGTAAAGCATCAATCAGAAAAAGGGATGGTTTCTAACACAACTATGGGACTCAAAAGCTCCATTCTATCCACCTATGATTGATTAGGTACCCATCACCTGGACTCAGGATTGCTTACCTCACCAGTCTAGGGTTTTGAGCTCATCAAGGACTAGAATCAGGGATCACATTTGGGAAACCCTAGAAAGCTCAAGGGCATCACTCAAAGGCTTAAATCATTATCAATTAGTTCATATGACAATGTCCATAGGGCATTACACTTCAATTCAAGGCCTACAGTCATCAATTTCATCTGGTCGACAATTAGGGTTTTTGACCTAATTCACCAAGATAGTTGACTTTTTAATCAGGACATGGATCCAAAACTCAAAGCATGACTCAAGAGCTTCTATTACCTCAATATAATCCACTCACATCACTCATTTGAAGAGGAGAGTTTGATTCATCACAAAAGTCCAAGAATTCACTTCATCTGGAAAAAGTCAATTGTACAGGATCACCTTTGACTTTTTGGAAATTTTGGTCAACCATGACTTATGAAGTTTTAAATAATCAATATATGATATTTGAAGTCATTTGATCAAGAAAAATCAAGAAAATCAATCAAGAATCAAAAGTCAAAAGTTTGACTTTTCATACTTAGAAAATTTTCTAAGTGTTTTCAAGTGGTTTTTGCCAAACTTTGGAAGGGATTTTCTCAAATTTTCACCTACAAACTGAAAAAAACTTCCAACATGAAAGTTGTAGATTTTGATCCAATAAACAACTTTGACACATATAATTTTTTGGCTAAAAATCAACCATTGAAGAGATATGGAGCTTCAAAGTGGCTGCCTTCACAAAACATGCAAGAAAACCCTAGTTTTCTTCAAACTTTATGGGACTTTTTCACTAATTTCCCTAAAGAATTTGGGCAAACACCAAACTAATGAATTGAAGTGCATGTTAAGGGCTTTCCAAATTGTGCTCAACCTTCTCCAAATTCATTTTGAGCTAAGAGATATGATTGATCAAAGTTAGGTACTTGAAGTGAAAATTATAGGTCATGTGCAATTTGGAACTTTGCAATTTTGTGCAAATGACTTCACTAAGTGATGCTACCCGACCTCTAATGCATCTGCTAGCACACCATACATCCATTTTCATCATTGCATAAGGATTAAAGAATATTCCCAAAAACAAAGGCATGTGATTATGTAATGATTACATTTGAGAATTTATGGCAAGATGATGAATCACCAAAGGAATCTCTTCCCAACCAATTGGAGCTCATTTCTGTCTCAGATTTGTCCCCTAAGATCAAGCAAAATCGAGGGCTAGGGGATTGATCAAATGGAATCAAAATTTCCATCATTGCATTTTGGATATTTTTGAATTCCTTCATAGCCAAGAAACCAAATCAACCTCACTAAGTAACCACACTCCTCTGCAACTATACTGAACCATTTGCCTATAAATACAAGTGCTATCCTTCATACAATTCACACCAAAGCAACTCTATTCCTTGCTTTCTCTTTCTCTTCTCATGCTTATGGTTTTTCAAAGTTCTTTGGCAAGAAGAATCGTTTTCTTCAAACCAGAGCTTCTCTTTGAAAAGTAAGCATTCTAACATCTCAAGGGGGCTCATTTGAGGTGATCCAAGCACCTGGATCACTTCTGTAGGTGGAGGAACACCATTGTTGCTTTCACTTTGGAGTTGTTGCAGTTGGAGGTCCACAAAGCAATTCAGAAGGTTTCAAGCAAAGCCAAGCATCCAGACACGTTCCTTAGGGCATAGTGAAGCTGTTCAGATGGCTGCAGCTCATCTGTAACTGAAGATTCATCATCCTCCATGTCCACTTGAAGCTCAAATCGAAGGTGTCGGGTAGAGCAATTCAGAAGGATTGAAGTCACAATAAGCATTCAGTTAGCATCACTGAGTCCCAAGGAAGCTTTTAGGATCACTCACACAAGTCCAGGTGTTCCTCATTATCCTCACGACCTCCATTTTCAGAGGTATTTTTTCAAACTCCAACCCACTTATTTGAGTATTCTTTCTCATATAGCTCGATGCTATCTTGTTCAGCATCATCAGAGGATTGAAAACCCTCTATCATCATTCATTTATTCATCTTGTTTGTCATTTCATTTTAAATTTAGGGTTTATGTATTCTTCGTGTTCATACTGAAATTAGTTAGCTACACTTAGAATAAATGAATTCTGAACCCATGATCATGTTCCTCGTCCATAAACGAGTAAAATTGATGTTTACATCGTACCATTTGGTTGAGAGACCAAAGAGTTAGAATTTTGAATTCTCACGAGCTCAAGGAAGAAGATGACTATGGTGGCGCGCAAATTTGAATCTCCTGGGTCTTTTTAAAATATAATCAATTGATTGCGTATGTTATACAAACTGAGCGCGTAGCTCAGTTGGTCAGGTTTTGTGGAGTAGTTGTCAAGGGCGTGGGTTCAAACCTTGCTAGGACCAAAACCATTTTTTTTATCACTTTTTTCCATTTAATTTCTTCACAACTTTAATCAATTATTTAACCTATCAAATTAATTCATTTTGACTTCATTTTTCACACACTTGTTGATTAATATATATATTTTGTGAATAAATCAAAAAATCACAAAAATATTATTTATTTTGTATATTTTTATTAGGTTGAAAATGGTGTTGTTTTAGTGTTTAAAATATGTTTTAATATATGTTTTCATTAAACTTTCAAAAAAAAAAACTAATACCTCATGAATATTTTGTGATAAAACCCTAAGCCATTTAGGTCTCAATTAGGTTTAGATTTCATCTTTACCCTAATTAAGTTGACTTTTGTCAAAATTCAAAACTGTTTTCATATTTCAAAATAAACAGACGATCGAGGTTGTCAGACAATAGAACCTCGCATCATTTTCAACTGTTTCTCATAAACAAGAAAATCATTTTCATTGGGCCCCTATTAGAGTGTAAGACCCATCACCTTTTTCTTTTCATAGTTTGTTTTCAAAAACTGTATTTACAAAATCTCCTTTCTGTTTTCAAAACATTCTTCCGATATTTGAAGGGCATTATTCTCGGTGAAACTCTTCAGATACCTATGTGACCTATGTCCATCTTCATTTCTCCTATTTTCAAAACCTTTAACTGTTTATAATAAATATTCAACTATTATCAACAAAACAACAAAAATTGCTGGTAAGACTTTGTACATACATCTTCAAAGGCCTTCACTCCATCCAGGTTAGGCTTTACAAGCTTTCAATTTACAGTCTTTATTTAAATTACTGTCAAATATAGAACTGTTTATATATTATTTAGAACTACGTCTGAGTGTTAAACCTTAGGACAGTTAAACTATATATATATATATATTATAGGAATATGGCCTAGGATTGAGAATGTCTTCCCGGTGAAGGCTCTTTCCTAATTAGAGATCTGTAGTCCAAACCCCCAAGATGAATTATTCCCGGTGAAACATCTTGGAAAAAGCCTTAGAACCCAAAATAGGACACATCCACCCAAAGAGGAATTATTCCCGGTGAAACCTCTTACCCATTTGCTTAGGGCCAAAATAAGTTCAAAAACCACATAGCTTTATCTTGTGCTATAACGAGGACCCTTGATGACCCTCGATTAGCCTCCTCTTAGGCTTTGTACAAGGACCCACGGGCTTCTTAAAAGCATTTCCAGCTTCCTCTTGAGCTTGTATACAAGGACCCATCAGGTTTCTTATAAACATAGGAACAGGTCTTTAGTTACCTCTTAGCCTATCCAGGTGAGTTTCTTCCATTCTTTAAACCAGACTTTAAATAAGCTAAGTTTGTCTCAATCTCATATTGAGTACACCTTTTGGAATGAGAGACATGGACAGTCTCTGTCACCCTTATCTTCATAAATCTACCTTAGCAGAGTCTAGGATCCATATTTGCTTATCCTCAGTCAGTGTCAGCCTTAATCTTGGGTTTTAAACAAGAAGTCTCCACTAGAAAATCATTCCTTCATTTTAATAAAAACCCCTGGAAAGGGTTAGCCTCCAAACATTCTTTCATTTTAAAAAAAACCTGGAAAGGGTCAGCCTCCAAAATCACTCCTTTAAATCCAAAAATTCATTCTTTCAAAGAGATAAATTCCCCAAAAAGAGTCAAAACCCCTGGAAAGGGTTAGCCTCCAAAAAAATCCAGTCTTTTAATAGATAATTTCTCCAGCTGAGTCAAAACCCCTGGAAAGGGTTAGCCTCCAAAAAGCATAAAAATAAATCATTTTGTTAAATCCTCTAGCAGAATAAAACTCCCCTAGTGAGTCCTTCATTTTTTTAAGTAGCCACAACCTTGGGCTTTGTACAAGGCATATAAACCACATTCCCTGTGTCAAAGATTCCTAATCTCAAGGATCTTTTCCCCATAGAGTCTTCCATACTCAGTTAATTTAAGAGTCTGCCACAACCTTGGGCTTTGTACAAGGCAGAAAATAATCTTTTCCCTAGCTAGAGTAGCCACAACCTTGGGCTTCATACAAGGCACAAATTAATAACTTCCACAGTTAAGAGTAGCCACAACCTTGGGCTTTGTACAAGGCACACAAATAGAGTCATCCATAGTCTTAAAAAACTCAGTTTCCTCAGCAGTCAGCCACAACCTTGGGCTTCGTACAAGACACAAAATAGAGTCTCCTTAAGTAGAGTCAGCCACAATTCTGGGCTTTGTACAGAACACCAAATAAAATCCATCAAATAAATACTCTCCAATTAGAGTCAGCCTCAATTCTGGGCTTTGTACAGAATACAAAAACTCCTTAGTTTAAATTCTCCCCAATAGAGTTTTTTTTCTCCCAGAGTCAATAAATCAATCAAAAGCCTCAAGCTTGGGCCTCATGCAAGCCAGCTAAAAATCAAATCTTTCAAACAATAGATAGACATAGCTCATCTTCATAGGTAGATATTTCTCTTATCTCACCACAAACAAACAATCATTTCAAACAATCATCATTTCAAACAAATCATCATTTCTCCCATTTAGGACACTGAAAGGCATGCTCTGGCAACACACCCAGACTTGTACGACCCTTTCCCTAATTTGGTTGAGAATATTTCATTTTAGAGGCACGATGGCTGTCATACTTGATCAACCAAGTAGACTCCCCTCTTAATGAAACATCATTTTTTTAGCTTTTCTGTCACTTTTAAAATGTTTGTGGTGGAATAGTAGAAATACCTCTCTGTAAAGATGATTTCATGTCTCTTTATTGTAAACAGAGATTTAATTCAAAGCTTCAACCTTGAGCTTCAAGCAAGGCACCAAAAATCATTTAAAATCCCTAATTAGTTCCCCGAACTACATTAAGCTCTGACTTCCACTAGGGATATGTAGGCATGAGGTTCACAAGGAATCTCAGCGAGCTAATAAAATACCAAAAATAGTCAGTTTGTTTGTCTGTCTGTCTGTCTTTTCAAATCAATTCAATTCCTTCTCCTAACACAAAGGAGAAACTTTCCCAATCATTAGCAGTAAACACAATCACAATGACACAGAGAAGGTTCCCGTAGAGTACTACGGACATGTAGGGTGCTTAAACTCTTCCCTATGTATAACCGACCCCCCGGACTCCAGAATTTCTAGTCCAGGTGAATTCCCCACACTTAGCAAACTCCTAGGGTTAATTTGAGATCTTTTTCCCCTTTCCTACTCGTTAGGACAATTAAAAAGTTCGTGTGATATTGTAGGAAGAACTGAAACAAAATTCATCCCGCCCCGGGCGCATTCTCCTTCCAAATTTCGCGTGAAGGGTCTAGCATGCCGTCCTCCCAAGTGAAACGGGGAGGTAAAGAAAACGACACCACAATATGCTGGAGACCACAATTCTTGTTTTAGATGGACTTTATTATGCTTAATATTTTATGTGTGTTGATTGTATAATTGCATGAAAGTGATCAAGGCATTTTTGTTCCATTTTGAGCACAACTACCTTGGCCAAATAGTCAATTTACCTTGTGAGTGTGTGATCATTAGTAACCCCTTTGAGCTTTTTGTCAACATCCATGTTATTTTTGAACTTAATGCTTGTCTGTGAGTGTTTGGTTTTCTTTTTTGTATGGATGTTGATTTCTCTTTTTTCTTAAACCCTCAACTTTGTGTTGTTGTATGAATTTTTACCTTGCGTTAGAAAGTAGGAAGTATTCATATTATGATGTGGTTTAAGTCAAGTTGGGGAGAGAATGGTTGTGCACTTATTGGTTAATTGCTATGAGGTTGAAATAAAATAAAAAGAAAAGAAAAAATGTGAAAAAGAAGTGAAAAGAAAAGGAAAGAAAAAAGAGAAAAAGTTTTGAAAAAGAAAAAGTATGGAATAATGTTGTGTTAATAAGTGTGTGATTGGTTGGAGAAATTTGGGATTTAAATGAAGTTTGATCAAGATTTCTTTGTTTGAGCTTTTGTGAGTTGATCACTGCCTTAGGTTTTGGTAAGTTTTTGTTTCGATTAGCCTTAGGAATTATCCTTTGTTTGTTCATCCGACCATGCTACAACCTTGAAAAGCCCTTGAGATTCTTGTGTTTTGTATTTTCAATACGATTTTTGGATGAGTGCATAATTTAGTCTTTCATTTACAAGATTGTGGGTGAGTGAAAATACCTCATTTTTTTGTTTTTCATCTACCGATGATTGTGTGCTAGGTGTGATTCATTTTTGAACTAGTGTTGTTTTAGAATTTTTGGCATATTCTTTGTATTTAGCATTTGTGTCATGTGTATGTTATCGTCATAGTTTAGTGGTAAGTATTTACTTTGTGTGTACCGTTTTGCATTTGAGCCATACATTTGTGTCATTTTTTTTCAACACTTGTTGATTCGGAATTTTTGGATTTTTGTGTTTGTTTCCTTGAGTTAGTTGATTCTTGTTTAGGGGAAAACAAGTTTAATTTGGGGAGAGTTTGATAAGTGTCAATTTGTAGTTATTTATGTATATAGTTTTACGGCACTTATCGTCTCTTTTTCCTCAACTTATGCGTGAACGCGTGCATTTTCGTTATATTTGTACATATTAGATATTATTTGTGTTTTTTATTCATTTATGTACTGTTTGATATTTTTCTATTCATTTTGTAGGTATTGATGCGTATTTGGAGTATGATCAATAAAGTGTCGAAGACAAGGCTTCAAATACGCGATTTTGAGCAGTTCATCGGTGGATAAGGCTCAAAAAAAATATGAAAAAAATCATCAATTTCATTGATATTTATTCATTGTTAGATTGAGCATGGAATAATCTTTCCAACATTTTGAACCGGGCGCAAATCGGAGTTACAGTTCTCAAGATATGGCCAAAATAAGATTTCAATTATCTGTTGAGCGGGCTAAGCGCGGAATTGCGCGCTAAGCGCGGTTTGGGCAGTTTGAAAAGTCATTAAATAGGGAAAAATCAGATTTTTTAGGGTTATGCTTTGGGTTATTTGTTCCTAAAGTCATCACCTTCATTTTTTGTACATTAGAGCATAGAAAACAACATTTATGGCTTGCTCATGGATGATCCGGGGTCGGGAGCTTAGTGGATCGTGTTTGACACCGCGAGAAATTGGGTTTTCTTCTTTTCCTCTTCTCTCTGTAACCATTTATGTCGGAGTTTTGTTGTAAGTATGCTTTGTTTATATGTATATTTAATGCTCATGGTGTTGTTTAATGCTTTCATTACAAATCTTCATTAGTGATTGCTTTCTCTATATGGATTTGATTTGTTTCAGACATGGATGATTCGAATCCGGGTTTAGGAAGAAAATTTATTGGGTTTTAATTCTAGATATAGATTAAATCTTAGTATTCACTTGTGTACCAAAGTTTAATGCTTCCGTGTTGTTCGTGTTGTGCTGAGAAATCGTTGACGTGAGCAAAACGGTTGATTTCTCACTTTGCGTACGTGATGATGTTGATGAGTAGTTTAGGTTGATTTCAAATGAGTAGTACGTTTAAGTATTTAACGGGTATATGAGTTCCAAATATCGAGAGTCTCTATTGTCCGAATAATGAAATTCTTTTATGTTCATAAGTTAAATTCCCGCATTTATTTTAAAACCATTTTAACTCGAGCTCGAAACCATAGAAACTGTTGAACGGCAGTTTGATAGCACTAATCTCTGTGAACACGATAAATCCCGGATGAATATTTCCAAATCTTTTGTTTCCTGCCCTATACCGCTTCAACAATAGTGTTTCACGTTTAATTGTGATCATTAATGTGTTATCAGCTGCAACAAGCTCAATTTGAAGAAGAAGAAGAAGAAGAAGAAGAAGAAGAACAAGATAAAGCTCAATGAACAAGAAGCAATTCATACAAGAGCTGTTGCTCTTAATCTTCTTTCAGAAGAAGAAGAAGATCTCATCCAGAAGTTGAAGAAAGGAAGACTACAAGAATATTTTCATTTCTTGTAATTATATGTAAAATATATAGAGTTGTTGCTCGTATAGTGTTATATCTTAGGAAACTTCTGATAGATTGTTTAGGCACCATAAGTGACTTCTAGTCAGTGTGTCGTAAACATATGTACTTATAATAAGAGAAAATATAATTGACTATGAAGCACACGTGTAATCTCCAGTAGAACAATTCTGATATAATTGGTGTTCCTTGGGTATCCTCTGATATGGATACTTGAGAAGTCCTTGAGATCTGGTTAGACTCTTGGATGGTTCTAGGTTAATAAACGTTATATCTCATGGAGATCACTGAATAGTTTATTGTCTAGGGTTAGTCACGAGCAGTTGGCTTGTGCAGGGTTAGTCACGAGCAGTTGGCTTTTGCAGGAGTTACTAGGTTGATGAACGTTATATCTTTCTGAGATCAGTGAACGGTTCATCATCTAAGATTAGTCACTCACGGGTAGCTTGTGCAGGAAGTTAGTCACGACAGTTGATCGTGCAGTTGTAATCAATTTGGTTATAGTGGATTAAGTCCTCGATTGAGAGAGGAAAAATCACCTGAGGAGGGTGGACTGGAGGTAGCCTTGTTAAGAAGTTGAACCATGATAAAAATGAATGTGTCTTTATCTTCTGCATCTTTTATTTAACTTAGAACATTCACACTGATTATCTTCAGAATTGTACTTGACTAAGTCAGATGTTCTTATGGAGTTAAGAAGTTAAATTGAATGTATATCTCATTGGTTATGTCGTGTTATCTCAAACATGCTTCCGCAAAAAACGATCTAACCATATCCAAAAAATGAGATATTAGAAGAAAGAAACGATTTATAGAAAGGGAAATAAAATATGAAAGAACACAATTCAAACCCCCCCTTTCTTGTGTTTTTCTCCACCTTCAATGGTTGTTTTGGAAAAATTACAAACCACCAAAGACCTATCTCAAGCATAAACCAATAAAAAAACAATTTCTTTATACACCTTCTACCTTCTTAGAAACCCGCGGAGAAATTCCATAAATGTCCCTATTTTTTGGAAGTGCATCTCCGAATACACTTTTTTATGAAGAAAAAGATGATTTCGGAGATGCACTTCCGAAATCACCCTATTTTTAAAAAAAAAGTGAATTCGGATATGCACTTTCAAAATCACTTTTTTTTCAAAAATAAAAAGACTTCGGATGTGCACATCTGAAATCACCCCTTAGGATAATTTGGAGATGCACTTCCATAATATTGTCTAATGCAGAAAACAAAAATAGACCAACAAAGCTCCGATTAATAAAAAATAATCGAAGTTACAAAGATAGATCAACATGAACTTAACGTTACATATTGTTAAACACGGGTAGTTAAGGATGGGTCAACATTTTGATAATGTTGGCTCCCGGTCTTTAAAGTTTTGCATCCAACTCGATCGGACCCTTCGAAGAAAATTGGTCAAAAGTTGACCACATAACTATTAAATATTCATCGTTCTTGACCTCGAATGAGGTGAACTGGATGTCTCCGTCGTCATTTGACATTGTATATCATAGTTTATAGAATTATATTTTTTTCATAATTTATTTAAATAAATAAATTGTTTTAAAGGGGTCAATTTAATTTCCATTGTTCTATATAATTATTGTTAAATTTTTACTTATTAATTTCCATTGCAATGATTAAATTGGGTCTCAAGGTTATGCTCCCCTTGAGGTCCTGAGTTCGAAGGAGTCTAGGACCAACTTTCGGAGGCTACTAGTCGGTACGGAAGGAATGAGACCACTCTATAAAAAAAAGTAAGTGTAAAAGACGCCCTCCTTCAGAGAAGGATATTTATAGTGAGCCCCGAATGCAGGGCCAATGGTCTCCATTGTGGGCTAAAAGTCTAGGCCCGTAATGGATGACTGCCAGGATTTCCACATATACGTGGGAGTGAGCAACACGTTGTAGCAACCGGCTTAAAATTTTTAGAGTCGCCACCATTATTTTTATCTTAAGGGAAGGGAATTAAATGGATAACCCTATATTTTCAGAGATTCTAAGTTCGTGAGTTAATTAAATAAAGGGAAGGTGTTAGGCACCCTTTATTTCCCTTGTACTCAAGGGGACCCCCTCTAGATCTAGGTTTTTTTCAAAGGTTTCGAAAGCATTATTTTCATATTTATAAAAGGAACGGGATTTATTTATTTATTATGGGACTCACTTCAATTTTCGATTGAATGCCTACGTATCTCCTTATGGAGAATCAGAGTCCCAATTCGTAGTTCGGGTTTTGGTTGGTATTTTTTTATAGGATTGTATAATTATTTTTGAATTCTCCTTTGAATTTCGTCCGATTTAGAAAATAAGGTAATTGTGGGTGTAGTTCGAAGTTTAGTAAAAAACAATTGTACAATTCTTTTTTATGAAATTAATATTGATTTGGTATTAGTAAAAGTTTTAGATGATTTGAGAGTTTTTAGTTAATGTACTTAAGGTAACTAAAGTAAAATTTAGCAAGAATACATATTAAGAATTTATATGAAAAGTTAGTAAAATAAAAGGTTTAATATCCAAAAAATTATATAAATATGTCTGAAGTGATAATTTTTATAAACCCTAAATCTCAATAAACCCCCCAATCGAAGCTCAAGTCAAGAATCAAACATTATTATAATCACCCTAAAGATAAGTATCATTTAGATTACCTTGTGTTGTGAATCCTTAAGCGAATTCTCCTTCTAGTTTCTGAAACTTCCTCTCTTAATCTCCCTTTTCTTCTCTTTCGCAGATGCAAAGGCTTGAAGGTGGCGCGGCGGAGCAAGAGGGAGGGCGGATCGGCGGCGATTTGAGGTTTCAGACGTGAAACCCAAATCGAGAACGGCGGCGGACTTCTTTCAAGTTTTTTATTTAGGGTTCACTCAATTCTTCTTCCACTCCTTCTCCTTAATTTTTCTATTTTTTTCGGTGATTTTTGTTAATTTTTTGGTCCCTGGTGTAGCGGGGAAAAATCTGATATCGAAGCCATAGGATTGACTCGAATCAATATTTCGTTTGAAATCGCCACCGCGCTTTATTGTTTCCAAAGGAAAAGGGAAAAGAACGAAAAACCCAATGTTTTGTTTTTAAAACAAGAAAGAGATCTCAGGTACGGGTGTTGATTATATGAGGGGAAGGTTTAAAGCACCCCTCATATCTGTGGTATTCCACAGGAACCTTTTTGAAAATCTGTGTGTGTGTGCTGAAAAAGGGTTTGTTTTATTTTTAAAATAAGCTCGGCAAGACATTAAGCCTTGTGCCTACATACCTCCTCGGTGCAATGGAGAAGTCAGAGCTAATGTAGTTCCGCTTAAAGGGAAAACAGTTTTAAAAATGAATAAACACTTTATCGTCGTCGGAGAGAAATACTCAGCCATTGATCTTGAGCATGAGAACAAAAAAGTTCTTTGCATCGCAAATGAAAGAAGGGCTCTAACTCAGATAAAATCGACGAGTATGCCACTAGCTCTCTCACGCGGAAAAGATCTCATTATATCAATCAATTTCAAAATCGTGGGGCATAACCACTCGTTTCGACAATTAACAGTGTCTAAACTTTTTGAAGAGAAGGCCACTAAGGGCAAAAGATATTTTTAAGAAAAAGTTTTGAAAAGATTGCAAACATAAGAAGATTTTGGAAAAAGGGAGAAGATTTTGAAAATCTAAGAAGTGGGAGGAGATGAAGAGGCTAACCTAGTGCATAAAATAAAAGTTAAGGAAAGAAATGGTCTAACCAAATAAGAAGCCAACACTTGACATTAAGAGTCAAGGTAGATTTCCCATCCTTTGGAATTATCAATACCAACACATTAACACTTGGGGATCCAGATGAACTTATTATCTTAGCACCACTTTGCATTAAGCACATTAAGAATTCTGACGAAAATCGGGCAGAGTAACGACTGTTTTCGGGTAAAATCCTTATATCAATGCCTTGGAATTAACCGTCAAGGGCTTTCAAGGAAATACCTGCATATACAAACAGACAACAATCCAATGCCAGACAGAACAATCACAAAGTAACAATAGAATAAGGGTCCAGAGGTCTTAAGTCCATAAGTCCGAATCTCCAAAATGCTAGGGATAGTAACCAATAGTCCAAAAGAGAGCCTTATGTGTTTTTTAGATTTTGGTTATTTATTAGTGTTTTAGCATAAAAGTAAAGTATGGTCCCAGTGGACAAAAAGAAAATAGCGGAAGCATAAACATATGTCCAAGTGGACAAAGAGAAAATAGCGGAATGTAAATATGATGGAATGATAAAATAAAGCGATAAAGCGAGAAATATAAAGAGCAATATAATAAAGTGCGGAAATTAAAGTTAGTAGTTAGATGTTAAAGATAACCATCTTGAAACTTGTCAAGTATGTTATCAAATTTAGTAATGAAGATCGATGGTGAGTGAAGGATGTACTCGGATTTAAATTCAATGGAAACTTATCAGAAGCTTGATAAAATCATAGCGACTACACGATAAATTTTCATAAGTCATAAATCAACCGCATACAATTCTCTTCCATATTTGATCTTTTATTCGGGACATGAAATATTGCGCTATGTTAAGCAGATCGCCAAGTGATTTATGTAAAAATCACCCTACAACGAGGCCGGTCAAAACTTTATGTGCTAATGCATGCGAGAGAAGCGATATGTATATCACTCTCCGAAAGCAATACCGCACGAAAAGAAAAATGGTGAGTGATCTAGTCTTTACCAAGAATCCATAAGAATTCTCAAGGTATTAAGACTTTCATCGATCAAAATAAAAAGAAGTAAAAGATGGAACCACATTAAAAAACTCCTTCCGTCTCTAAGTTCAATCACTTAATATTGCGGATTCGGATTTTCATCCTATCGACGCCCTAAGTCCATTGACAATAGAGAGGAATTAGGCCTCTAATTTGTGATTCAAAGAAAAATAGAATGGAGTAGGAGAAGAGAGATATTTGCAAAATCATCACCAACTCTCACCAAATGGATCATCAAGTATTAAATCAAAAGAAAGTTTAAAACAATTTTTAATATTTTGATATATGATAAAAAACTAATACTAATATATTTTGTAGTTTTGAAAATTATAATGTGTATATACATTTTATATCAATTAAAATAATACTAATAATAAAAACAAAATTATTGAAAACAAAGGAAAGGGGTGTAACTTGAGGAAATTCGCTGGGCTTTTGAATGAGGCCCAAGATCATTTGAAGATAGCCAGCAAGGGAGGTGTAGCGCTTGGTGAGAAGGTGTTGTATGGGGAAAAACGGATTGGGCCCTGAGTCACTTAAGCCCAGCATCACGTACAAAGAAACCTAAAGAGATGTGATCCGCCTCTCTTCTCTGTTCTATCATGTCACCAGCTCTTCTTCTCACTTTATGCCATTTCCGATCCAAACAACAAATTCCTTCACTCAAAAAAATTTGCTACTCTTAAAATCTTCCTCTTCTCTTCTTATTCGGTTCTGCAAACACACAAACAACAAACAAAAAACAGAGAGTAATCATTTTTAATTTTCAGATCTTCTTGGTTTCTGATTTTCGCCCATGTTATTGCTGATGGTGACGGCGAACATTGATGCGATGATGAGTTTGAAATGCTCGATTTGAAGCGGTAATGTGATGATTCGGTTCTGAATTGCGGCGAGAAATTGATGACGTCGTTTGTGATGCGGAGTCGTTGATGGTGATGATGATGTTGATGTTGATGCGAATCGAAGGATGATGATGATATTGATCTGCGGTTCAGTTTTGAGAGGAGAACGAAACCGACTTCATCGTGAAGCTGATGATGAATTTTGTGAAAATTATGGTTCGGTTTTATTTGTTTCTTGAGTTTTGGATCTGCAGAAGTTTGTTGAATGGAAGGTTTAATAGAAATTAAACTGGTGGATGGTTTATGATGCAAAGATGAAGGTTGTTATATATGGTGAAGGAAGAGTTTGGATTTGTTTCTGTATGGAGATGATGAATCGATGAAGTGAAATTTCTGAGGTGAAATTGAAGGTTACAGATGAATGAAGCAGAGTTATTGTTTTGGAGATGGAAATTGGAGGAGAGTTTGGATTTGAATTTGGCAGAGTAACTCTGCATTTTTCTCCTCCCTTTTTCTGTGAGATTGTGATTGTATTTATAGGAGAACTTGGATGAGGGTATAAGAGAGAATTTGAGTCAGAATCAGTGAAGAAAACGTGACCATGCTCAGGTGGATAGAAGGGAGAAAATCGTGACTTCATCTTGCTGGAAAAATGGAAACGTGAATGCACTCTCTTATGGTCCCACTTGCAATTGACTCGTTATTTTCCTGCAATTTGATAAAGACAAAAACAAAATAATACTAAAATAAAAATAAGCATGGTTAGTGAGGATTTAAAGGGAATTGATTTAGACTTTAATGATAATTCAAAATTGAATTAAAATTAAAATTTAAACCATTATGGAATTAAAATGAAACAAATGTATGATATATTTTTGAGAATTTAATATTTGATTTTAAAATTCAATAAAAATTCAACATGAATTAATATTAAACTAAAATCAATATAAAATTCAAATTTTTGCTAAAAACTAATGAATGATGAAATTAAATCGAGATATGCATAAAAGGGGATGGACACATAAAATGCGGGTCAAAAATTGGGGTATGACACCTGGTCATTAGTTTTTTAGGTTTTATTTATAGTGTTAGAGTTCGATTTGATTTAAGAAATATTTTGATTGCTGTTTATGAGATTTGATTATAAGTTAATTTCGAATTCAATTTGATTTTTTAAAAAAATGATTCAGACTTTAAGTATTTGATTTGTCTCTGTGTACACATCGTTTCTTGCAGTATATATATGTTTACCGTGATTTCCGGTAAACAACCGCTAGTCTTCCAAACTATAATAAATATGATTTGGTTACTCGCAGGATCGACTAGATTGATCCTAGGACATAGTCAAACAAAAGGTTTATTGATGTGATTTGGTTCATACCTGTTTGTTTTGGTTTCAAGAAACTTATGTTCAAATGATTAATCATTCGGTATAACGCTGGTTGTATAAGTTAGTATAACTTCGACGCATAAGTCATAATAAGAAAAACATGTAAATTGCGAGAATGTAAATTGCAAGAAAATTAACATGCAAGAATGTAAGTTGCAAGAATATTAAATTGCAGGAAAGTAATGTGCATGAAATTAAATGACTTCGAAAGTAAAAGTTTAAATGAGGAAAGGAAAGTAAAGAAAACGAAAAGACATTTGATGAAAGTAAATAAACGTGTATTCAAATTGGTGGTGTCATACGTACATTTCTCAACGAACTCTTTCTCTTAACACTTGATACTTGAGTGATATGTGAGTGATTTGTACAAAATGAACACATGAAATCCTATCATTAAGACTCCTATTTATACTAAATTCGACCCTAACGGTCTTACAATAATCTAATGCCACGTTATCCACGAGAACTCTGGGGATGCCATTTGTCGATGTGCAGTTTATGGAAACCGTTTCGCAATTCAAATCTTCCCGCTCGAGTCCTTTTCGACGCGTGGCCATATAGTTATATTCGAAAATGTTACAGAAATACACTAAGCTTCAGTACTTTATGTAATTTTCCGCGAAATGTCTAAGTCTTGGCAAAGGTATCTTTCGTGCTAGCTTCGATACTTCTCTCCTTCGTTTCAACTTAGACATTTTCTTGAAGCATGGCCATCAGTAGCCATTTTTAAATCTTCAAAGATGGTCATCAGTAACCATCATTCTTCAAACTCAAAACCTTCGAAGATCAACTTCTTAAACGAAATCTCCAGCTAACAAATTGCCCCCAATAAATGCCTGTTTCGACAAACGAAAGAAATAGGCGTTTCTTGCCATGATGGGATTTCGTTTTGCTTTCTTAGAGTCCCGAGACTAATAATTGACGTCATAATCAATTTATAACTCTATTTCCAAAACGTCTTGTCGCTTTCAGAAACGTCTTCTCAACAGTTGCATTCCCACGTCTTGACCTTACTTTATGATCATTACTCTTATATCCTAGGAATAAAGCTGGTGACTATTCGACCGCCGTTTGATTAAATCAATGCTTGCCGCGTGTCCTCTAGTTTTTACCCAAAAGGTTTGAAAGGGTTCCCGTTAAACCTTTAAATACTTAGTCTCTTCCTTTCTTTTTCCTTTCAGTTCCATTTCTTCAAACTCTTTCCAGAAAACAACGTACTTAGTTACCTTCAAAATTCTTCCTCAAATCAAAACATCTTTCAATGACGTCTTCTTCAAATGTTCTCCAACCAGTTCTGAAGCTTCGGAAACCTACACAACTGGGGAATCAGGAATACATACCAAAACCGAATACTGCGGAGGAACGCGCCATTTACGCTTCTCAGGTAATCATCCCTTTTGAACTTTCTGGAAAAACTTGTGCTTTCATGGGCCCATTACCAGGAGAAAATAGTTCACTAGATAAATTCTTTCCTGCGTATTATAAGACTAGGCCTCTGGTGAGCAAGATAAAAATAGATGACAAAGGTAATCCAATCTTAGAGGATGTTAACCCTACAAAAAAGGCTTCGACTACGCCTCCCGTAGTCTTAGAGAAAATTAGGTTAGATTATGTAACCAATTTTGTAAGGGTTTTTAGGTCAATCCCTTTAGCAAAAGATCCAGAACTATACTATTCTTGGTTAAACAAAGTGGAGAAACAGAAGGCTTCTTTCTGGCAAGAGTTAGGGATTTATGACCTAATTCAATTGTCCAAGACTGGTTTAGAGTATAACCAAACTATGTTAGTAGCGTCAGTCCATTTCTGGGACGCTTCTCACAATACCTTTCACCTTCCATGTGGAATGATTACCCCAACCCTTTTCGATGTAGCTGCCATCACAGGGCTTCGACCGACTGGTGAAACTTTTGATCCTAATGTCTTGGATGTTGATACCATCAACTTCAACGAAGCTACAGTTACTTATACTGCTTTCATCCAGCAATACCATGATCAGACAAATGCTGAAGTCTCTGACGTAGAACATATTGCTTTCCTGGCATTATGGCTTTCGAGATGTGTTTTCTGCTCCAGGTCCATACAAGTAGCGAAAAGATATCTATGCATGGCTAATCAGTTACACGATGGCAAGAAATTGAACCTGAGCGAATTGATTCTAGGATTTCTTTACGAAAAACTTGGTGAAGCTGTAGACCTTGTAAAGACTTACACAACAGGATCTCTCCTTTTCGCTGGTCCCTTCTGGTTATTACAATTGTGGCTTAATGCCACTTTCGAAGCTCACCTCCCATTCCGGGGCGTCGTCAACGAAGAAGTTCTAGAAATCAAAAATCGAACTGTCGAAGGGACTAGATTGGCCTTGTTGACCCCAAAAGAAGAGACTGGGAAACTTCGTGAACATTTCTTAGCATATGTAATGATGTTTGCTAAACGTTACCAGTTCAGTTCTTCAATGGCTCCATTTGTATGAAGAGCTGTAGGTCCTGAATGGTTTACTCGAGAGTTTCCTGCAACATCTCCGGATCACCAAGCTGAGTCTTTGGCTATTTGGGAAGCTTTTCTTATCCCAAGGTTATTCTATTACCGCCTTCGACCTTCCAAAGGTCAATATATCCTCGTTTTCTATCAGCCAAATCTTGTGTCAAGACAGTTTGGTTTGGTCCAAGTGAAGCCTAAGTGTTTGTATGACAAAAGGAACCACATGTGCTTCCGTACTTTATACCTAACTGAAGATGAATGTGATGCGAAGATAGCCAAATATACTGATGTTTTCACCCTTTCACCTATCTCTTTCGTTCCTGCTTTCTATACCACTCCAGATTTTCAACAATGGTGGTCAGATTATTATACCACACAAATCTATGATGTCGAAGGCCTTACTCGAGAACTAACTGAAGCTTTTACTGCTGTGCAGGATAAATTCCACAAAGGTACCTCAACTCACATTAAAGAAATCCAAGCTTTTCAAAAGTTCTTTGAAACTATTTACAGGCCTGATGATCTTAGTCGGACCGTTCGCGAAGCTGCTGTTACTTTACGTGAAAAGTTTTCTGCAAAACTGGATAAGTTGAAATTGCCCCCGTCTGTTCGACCAGAACTACGTTATGAAGTGGCATTTAAACTTAATCCTCCAAAATTCCCTCCACTACCGAGTGCTGATTTTGGTGTGGCTTTAAGTCCTCCTTTCCCAGACTGGTTCGTGTGTGGGAATGCTCTCAAAATTCTTCGAGAGAGTACCAAAAAACGCGCTGAACGAGTGGTCCCGACTAAGCATACCCTGGATACTTTCAAAGGGCATCTTCACATAGATCTTAAACACGTTCGTGTCTTGACTCCAATACCCGAAGGTTTGGGTCTAGTTAATCTTTAGACTGACTCTTCTTTCCCTTATTGAGATAATAATTTCCATCTTTGTTACAGCTGTTGCTCGCAAGAGAAAGGCTAAAGCAACTCCTGCGCAGAAAGATTCTGAGGCCTCGAAGAGCAATAAGCCAAGTGGGAGTGATTCTATTACGACTGACGCGAAACCCACGGTACACACACCTTTCAATATTCCAACTTGCATGTCTTACGGATAATGCTTATTTTCTCTTCTCTTTTTTTTATTTTTCAGAGTTCGAAGCCTCCAATACCTTCGAAGCGAAAGACTCTTCCAACTACTACTCTAGATGCTGCTTCGGATGGGGACGACAAGTCTCCCCCTCGTACCAGGCAAGGGCCCAGAAAGAAACAAAAGGTCACCACTCCTGTGAGCAAAGGGAAAGGACCTGGGTCTTCGAAGATTACCTCTTCGAGTGATAAGGCGCCTTCTGAAGAATCGCCTTTAAAAGCCACTAGTAATGCTCTAGTGATGGAAAGCCACAATTCAAGTCCAGCCACTAATACAGCTAAGGTATCTAGGTCTTTACAACATAATCATTTCTATGAATTTTATTTCGAATGATTAAGTTAATGTCACCTTATGATTGCAGGATGATATCGGAACAGCTACTTCTGATTTCAACTCTTTCAATGCTGCCATTGACCTTGGTAGTCCCCAATGTGAGCAAAGAAGTCTTTTGCTTATGTCGAATAATTCTCTTGCAACTCTTGCACCACAATTAACCATATTTGTTCACTTTTGCAGATGCCTCTCAACACATCTCTCATATACTTTCACCAGTCCTCGAAGATGTCACTCCTCTTGCCACTATCAATACTGCATCCCCTGTTTAAGGAAGCCATTCGACTGATGATTCTCCTCCTATTCGCAAAGACGCATACATGGGTGAGGAGGACCAATTCTTAGGCGAAGATAATGCAGCGGTACCATCGACTGGGAGTGAGGACACCGTATCTGATCAAGGTGTCGCGGAAGAAACCTCCAAGTTGATCGAAACTGACCCCTGTGGAAATTCAAATTTCGAAACTGTAGTTACTCCTGAAACTACTCCACTGCCTACTTCAGCCATACCTACTCCTTCAGAATTAGAGCAACTTAAGCAAACTGATCCTCTCAGCTTTCTTAAAACCATGATGAACATTGATAGTACTTCAATTCTTACGTCCGAAGCTTCTCCAACTGTTCAGACCAAGTCTGGAGACAAAGAGGACATCTCCAGCCTCCTTCATCAAATAAAGGAGACTTTCTTCGAAACGAACCTCGTCGAATTCTTAAGCAAGGATTCCATGAAATGTCATGGCTTGAAGCAACTCTTGAAGAAAGTGGATTTACTTCTGGTTTCGAAAGAGGTCTCAGATGTGATTGTGCTTCTGGGCTCATTGCTCGACCAGCTTCAGTCTAACATTCTTCAGCAGAACAATGTTAATGAGCAACTTGCTGCGAAAATGGCCTTTCATAGTTCTTCATGGAAAGCTGCCACTGAGGCAACCAACAAGGGTGACGCTCTTAGGATGGAACGTTTGAAGAACCAAGAAGAATATGATGAGTGTGAGAAAAATATACAATCTTGGAAGCAAGAGATTAAGAAACTCGAAGAGAAGATACAGGAAGCTGAGTCTCGCCAAGCAACTATTCAACAAACCAATGATCAGGAGATAGCTGAAGTAGCACGACTAGGTATCCAAAACTTCGAAGCTGCGTAGAAATTGGTGCTAGAGATCGAAGAGTTAAAGAGGCAACGAGCATTGCTTGAGCTTAGTATGTCTTCGTGGGAGGCTCAATACTCGAAGATCAAAGATAGCCTTCCTAGGGATTTTAGTTAATTGTCTTCGAACTTTGTATTATTTTTTTTTTGTAGCGTGAATCCTTTTGTTTTGTATTCGTTCATTTTCAGAATATATGTATGCAAACTCATCTTTTTATGTGTTCACGTTTTGCTCTGAGATGACCAATGGTAATGTTTCTCCTCCCCTTAGCCGTAATCATCATTATTTGCTGACGTCATTTCCTCTCAAAACGTCTCTTTAAGACGTGCGTGCATCAGTTTTATGATTACATTCCAACTTCCAAGGGCGGGAAACGGCGGTGATCATAACGTCTCTCTGAAAACACCAAATGTAGTCTAGTCAATCATTAAAACTAAAACGTTTCCTTACCACTCCTTTTGACTATATAAAGGGTTAGCGTCCCATTCTTCTCTTCACGCTTTTTTTACCCCTTCATTTCAGAACTCTTTTCTTCCTTCTCGTGCTCTTTTCAACCACAATCTTCTTCAACCTTTTAGCATGGCACTCAACAACAACTTAACCTATGCTAACATTAGAACTCTTATTAAAAAAGAGTTCAAACCTTGCCCAGAAGAATTCAGCAGGCATCACATCAGCCTTCGTGCTCTTTTCCAGAACCAGGAGATGGGTTTTTACCTATCAATTCTAGAAGGAAATGTTTATCCCAAGATGCTTGCTGATTTCTGGATGTTTGCGTACCTACGCATTGATCCTGAAGGAAGAACTACAATAGTTTCTGAAGTTCGAGAGGCTGAAGTATCTATCACGCCTTCCACCATTTCTGAGTTGTTGCGCTGCAGCAACACTGGAGCAACCTTTGATGATAACAGTTTCACCATGACCACTTCTGTCTTACTAGCGAGTCTCATGGAGAATGATCCTTATAGCGCCAAAATCCTCAGGATTTGGAATCAACTTCTAGTGGGTAACTTTTATCCACGAAGCTGTGATGAGAACAAAATTATGGTGGAGGACTTAGAGTTCATCTCCTGTGCTCTGCAAGGGGTGAAGATCAACTTTCCTTTGTTGATCTTCAAACGACTTGTAGAAACTGTTGCTTTAACTTCCTCTCGAGAGGGTTCAGTAAATTGCCTTCCTTTTGGGAGGTTTTTATCCTACTTGTTCCTCAAGAGAGGTGTAGTGCGAAGGATGCGAGACTCGGGTCGCATGAACATGTTCGAAGTAGAGGGTCTTCATATGCTGTCTTTGGAAGACTTAGAACAAAGGGTCAACTAAAGGATATATCCTTTTTAGGTTTTTTATTACTTTACTTTTTGTAATCTTTGCTGTTCCATATGGACCAAAGTCGCTTGTACCTTCTTTTTAAAATTAATGAAGATCTTTTTCCGTACTTTTATTCATACATGTTTTCTGATCACGGATCCATTTTGGTGCAAATTTGACCATTTTGGCTTACGTAGTATTACTTACATGTCTATGTTTTTGCAATCTTTACTTCGTGCATGCTTGGTTTGTATCTCTTTAGATACTTCCCATTTACTCTTAAGATCCTACGATCTTCTGCTAATTCCTCTATCTCGTAAGCATTATTTGAAAATACTTTCAAGATTCGAAAAGGGCCTTCCCAGTGTGGGGACCATTTCCCCAAAGCTTGGTTCTTTCGATCTATAGGTAAAATAACTTTCCACACTAAGTCATTATTAATAAACGTTTTACCTTTCACCTTTTTATTGTATGCTCTAGACACCCTTTCTTTCTGTCTCTTTATCATCTCCAAGGCTCGAAGTCTATCTTCGTCCAAGTCAACCAATTCATTCATCATCAGTTCCCAGTACATGTTAGGGGGAATTTCTGCTTGTCTTTGTATCCGGACTGATTGCAAGTATATTTCAACTGGGAGTACCGCATCATGTCCGAATGTCAGTTGAAAAGGTGTGGTGTTCGTAGCTTCTTTCGGAGATGTTCGACAAGCCCAAAGTGCTTGGTCCAAAGTTTTGTGCCAACTTTTAGGTTTTTTCCCTACATGTTTCTTTATGAGACCAATTATGATTTTGTTTGCTGCTTCGACTTGTCCATTTGCCTGAGCATAGTAAGGTGTAGAAGTAAACAACTTGAAGCCTATCTCCTTGGCGAAATCTTGCATTTTTCGCCCAGTAAATACTGATCCTTGATTTGTGGTTATACTTTCTGGGATCCCAAATCTGTATATAATATGTTTTTGAATGAACTCGATCACAGCTTCTTGATCAACATTCGTGAGTGGTATAGCTTCGACCCATTTTGTAAAATAGTTGATTCCCACTAAAATATACCTTTGACCTCTAGATGACTTGGGGTGAATTTCTCCAATTAGGTCCAACGCCCATCCTCTAAAGGGCCAAGGCTTTATTATTGAACTTAGTTCATTTGCGGGAGCATGTTGAATACCTGCATGTTCTTGACATTCTTGACACCCTTTGGCGAATTCTATGCAGTCTTTTAACATGGAAGGCCAATACATTCCGTATCGAAATAGAAGCCATTTCATTTTGTGCCCCGCTTGGTGGGCACCACATGCTCCGCTATGAACGTTCGAGAGAGCTAAGTAAGCTTCCGTTTCTCCCAAACATTTTAGCAATACTCCTTCAGGAGTCTTTTTGAACAACTCATTTCCCATCAGAAAGTATGATAAGGCTCGATATTTTACCTTTCTATCAGTGTCTGAAGAAGGGTCCTTCAAATAATTTACGATTGGACTTCTCCAGTCTGTGTCTGCCAACGAGTCTATGTTCAAAACTTCGAATTCTTCTTTGTTAGCAAACCCTATTTGTGAGGTTTCCAAATCACTTGGCGAAAGTTTCGTAGCCATTGCTCTGCCTCTTACTTGGATTAATTCCTCGAATTTGCTTTTCGATACCCTGTATCCTGAGGCTAGTTGTGCCAAATTGTTTGCTTCCTGATTATGCAATCTTGGGACATGGTTCAGATCCACATATTCGAATTTTTTAAGCAACCTATTTGCTATAATAAAGTACATGATCAAATTTTCTTTGATGCACTTGTACTCTTTCGTTAATTGTTTAATCACCAATTCGGAGTCTCCTTTAATTTCGACTCTGGTTGCCCCCAATTCTAACAAAGCTTCAAGTCCGGCTATCAATGCTTCGTATTCAGTTTCATTATTGGAACATAGAGGGCCTTCGATTTTATACTTAAGCTTTGTTGGAATTCCTTCAGGAGAAATTAGTAATATTCCAACGCTAGTTCCTTCTTTGTGAGTTGAACCGTCAAAGTATAACTTCCAAGGTGGCAGTTCCACGTATTGCTGAGAACTTTCCACTACTGCATGATCAACAATGAAATCTGCCACAATTTGCCCCTTCATTGCCTTAAGGGGTTGAAATGTTAAAGAGTACTCAGTTAGGGCCAAAGCCCATTTGCCAATTCGACTATGTAATATTGGCTTTGATAACATATGTTTAATAACATCACAATGGGACGAAACATAAACATCAACTGGCTTTATATAATACTTGAGTTTAATACATGAGAAATATAAACAAAGGCAGAGTTTTTCTATTGCACTATACCTAGTCTCTGCATCATTGAGTACTCTACTTAGGTAATAGATGGCTCTTTCGATGCCATTTTCATCCTCCTGAGCTAACATGCTACCTATTGTTTTATCCGAAGCTGAAATATACAAGCGCATGTGCTTCTTTCCATTCGGAGGAGCCAATATTGGAGGATGCATCAAGTATTGCTTAATCTTTTCGAAAGCTTCTTGATGTTCAGCTAGCCATTCAAACTTGCCTTCTTTGAGTCGAAGCAAAGGTGAAAAGGCTTGTGTGCGTCCACTTAAATTGGAGATGAATCTTCTCAAAAAGTTTATCTTCCCCAATAAGGACTGCAGTTGCTTCTTCGTGGAAGGAGGTTTCGTTTCCATAATGGCCTTTGTCTTATTCTGGTTAATTTCTATCCCCTGCACAAAGAAAGCACATTTAAGGGGATTCATCTTCAAGCCATGTTTTCGCATTCTCTCGAATGATTGGCTCAGATGATCTAGATGATTGGAATCTGATACAGATTTTACCACAATATCATCTATGTATACCGGCATAAATGTTTCTATAAAGTCATGAAATATAGAATTCATTGCTCTCTGATACGTTGCCCCAAAATTTTTTAGGCCGAAAGGCATTACTACCCATTCGTATGTACCTATTGCCCCTGGGCAACGAAAAGCTGTTTTGGATACATCCTCTTCTGCAATGAAAATCTGGTTATATCCAGAGTATCCGTCTAACATACTCAGATACTCGAAACCTGCGGCTGAATCTATCAGCATTTCTGCCACAGGCATAGGATACTCATCCTTAGGTGTTGCTGCGTTCAGATCTCTAAAATCTATGCATACTCTTAAAGAACCATTCTTTTTAATAACTGGCACAATATTAGCAATCCATTCAACATACCTCGTGGTCTGGATGAATTTGCAGCGCAGGAGTCTTTCTACCTCTGCTTTAATCTTCGAATGGATCTCAGGTGCAAACCTTCTGGGAGTTTGCTTAATAGGCTTTTTTCCTTCTTTGATTGGTAACTTTAGTTCGACTAAGTCTCGTCCCAAACCAGGCATTTCATCGTAATCCCACGCAAAACAATCTTTGTTTTCTTTCAGCAACGTAATGACTTTAGATTTTAGAGTTGGTTCCAGCTTTGCATTAACATACGTTATCCTCTTCCGATCCCCTTCCCCGAGATTTACTTCTTCAAGTGGATCTTGGGCTAACATTTTAATATTTGAGGCCATAGGGTCTTTTTCGAACCCCAGAGGCTCTTCGTCATAAATTGCATCCAATTTTTGGGTAAGTTCTTCCTCCGTGGTGTTTACCATTCGAACTGGATCTTTAAAGGATTGAGAGGACGCATGTAACCTTGAATTTGGTATCTCCTTATTTTCTGAAACTGAATTTACTGTCATGTTTGATAACTCGGCTTCGAGAGCCGTGTTTCTTTTGTTCTCGGCTATGTAAGCCGAAATCTTCTCAAAGAAGGAGGACTCAGACATTATCAACATCGTCGTCCCAGCCTGTTGGCCGTATCGTTGGATAATTCTCTCTTGATGCGACATCCTCTGGACCGTCCATTATTTCCCTATTCCATTGGAAGTCATTTGGGTGTAAAGATAGATAATATAACGCGTTCTTGTTTGGAGTGTATATATCTTTCGCAGCATGACAAGGTCCTATATTTCCTAGGTTCCTGTCGAAGCTAGTTTTGTTGACTTGATTAACTTCAGCCATATAATAAATCTGGTCTCCTTCAATGTTCTCCACTATGCCATCTTGTCTCCAAATGGTTAGTCTTTGGTGCATAGTTGAAGGCACCGCAGCAACTCCGTGGATCCACTCCCTTCCTAACAAGAGGTTATAATTTGCTTTTGCTGGTATTACCATGAACATAGTTGGTCTGGTAACGGAACCCACAGTTAAATTTACTTGAACAACTCCCAGAGTCTGCCCAATTTTGCCTTCGTAGTTTGACAAAACCATGTTATGAGGCTTTATATCTGTGTCGAACATACCAATTATCTTCAACATGTATTGGGGCATTAGATTCACTGCCGCCCCTCCATCTACCAAGACTTTGTTAATGCCAACGTTCTCAATCTTAGCCCTTATGTAGAGTGGTTTCAGATGATTTCGCATGCCTTCATCAGGCCTTTCGAAGAAAGCGTTCTGCTCCTCAACTGCTCCGTTGTTTAGCACGTAGTAACACACAGGTCTGTGTTTTGTCATCTCTTCGACATCAGATTCTTCACACTCCTCAACTTCAGTTTCTTGATTAAATTTGTGAGGGAGGACTGACACCACGTTGCATATCAAGTTGAGAGATGATACTCCATCCAAATCGAAATCATTTGTCATTCTATCTTCTTCTTTCCAGGAACTGGAACACATCTTTTCTTCTTCTTCTAAAATGTTTTCAGCTTCAAAGAGTCTGCGTTCTACCGGAGGTTTGCTTGTCTTTGCCCCCTGGTGTTGGACTTGGTTACTGCTAGACTCTCCAATCTCCCTTGGCTTGTATTCTCTTTGGGCCTTTTTCATTCTCTGGTGCCGTCTCCATTGGGATCTGGACATAGGATTTCTACCTTTGTAATTCTCAAGCCTATGCATCTCTCGATTTGAGGTCTGGAATTGCTTCCTATAAGCCATCGCAGTTCTTCCTCCTTGTTCCCATCTTCTCCACTTATTGGTTCTTGCGCCAGCTTGCACCCATCTGTCCCTAGGTGTATCTGCAGGGACTTTGAATGTGACCCTTCGTGCCTTAGGGTGAGGACTGTCAAGCCTCTTATATGAAGTTCGATTGTCGAACATATATAAATTAGGACGGAGACCTTGGGTTTCTCGATTCATGATAAAATAACTCCTTTCGAGGGAACGCGCTAAGAGTTCATCATACACTGCTCCACACCTGGGACATAACACTACTTCTGTATTTGCTTTGTGGCATCTGACCAAGAAACTCACCAAACTTTCCGCAGTTCTTGGGTATATCTTTAGCAGTAGGTTTCCGCCTCTCCAAGGCTGCTCCGATCTTTCTCTCAGGGTCCTCTCGAAGTTAGTTTGGATTCTTCGATTCAGCATTATAGAACATCTTGGGCACATCAGCATTTTTCCTCCATTTTTCTCGTGGCAATTCCAAAGGTAATCTTTCAAAGTTTCGCCCTTTGGTGAAATATCCACATTTCCCTGTTGCCTTGTCAACCATTCCTCCAGCTCTTTGATTTCAGACAAAGGTCGTCTAGCATTTACCATGTTGACAACTGCTGGAGGGGCCTCAGAAATTTGAATCTGCTGGAGTTTCATCCTGAGGTCTTCAGTGGCCTCACTAGTTTTTCCTTCCAGATTGTCGGTCATTTCTGGGTCGAGGGATCCTTCAACATCAGTATTGAAGACCACGTCATCATTTAGGCTTTCAGTAGCCTGCTATCCCTTTGACATTATTTCTGGTTCAGCATATTCGATTTCAGACACTTCCACCATGTTGATGTCACATGGCTCACACAGGTTGGTATCAGCAATGTTCAAGGGGTTGGTATCGACCTTCATATGGCTCTTGGTCCTGTCAGCGAATTTCAAACGACCATCCTTGAGGGCATTCTGAATTAGATCCCTGAAAAGAAAACATTGTGAGGTTTTATAGCCTAAAAAACCATGATATTTACAAAAGCCTCGCTTCTTCCGTTGTTCCAACGGAGGAATTTTAGAGTTAGGAGGCACTATCATTTGGCCATCTTTTACTAGCAAATCGAATATTTCGTCACACTTGGTGACATCGAATGTATAAGTTTTCTTAGGGAATCTATCGCTTTTATCATTTTCTACTGGATTCTTCCCGTTGGCAGGGGTAAGTAATTTGCAAGCATAAGGCGGTGCCTCTTTTAATTCGGCTAGATCTATTTCGACCTCCTCTATGCCATATGAGTCATCGAAGTTTTTGCTATCAGTGTCTTCGACTTCAACGTAGGATATTCTTTCTTTTTTGTAACTCTTGTTCACTTTAGCCTTTTCTGCTTTCAGTCGTTCGACCTGTCGAACCCTATCTGCCAATTGGGCCATGTCTCTTAAATATTGGGTATCTAATTTCTTTCTAATCGAATAGTCTAAACCACCAGCGGCTATTTCGACTAATTCGTGTTCTGGGACGACTGTGAAACATCTTGATTTCAACAAACGAAACCTGTTTAGGTAATCATCAATAGGCTCTGTGAACTTCCTTTTAATACTAGCCAATTCCTTCAAACTTATCTTTGTTTGACCCATGTAAAATTGTTCGTGGAACAATCTTTCTAGTTGTGTCCATGTATCTATGGAGTTTGGGGGTAGGGTAGTAAACAAAATGAAAGCATTCTTCGTTAATGAACTAGGAAAGTACTTGATCCTTAGATCTTCGTTCCCTGCTAACGTTCCTGCCTCTGTTAAATATCTGGCTATATGCTCCACTGTCGATTCATTAGTATCCCCCGCAAATTTGGTAAACTTGGGTACCTTAATACCCCTTGGCAATTCACTTTGCATGATGTATTCAGGTATGGGAGATGTGTAATTTGGACGTCGAAATCCAGTATTTAAACCGTTATTAGCCATTATTCTTTCTATCATGGCAGTAAGATTATTTTCTGTTGCCAAATCATTTCTCCTGACTCTGTGGACAACTTCGTCAGGATGTTCGTCTCTCCCTACCATAACTAGTCTGGGCTGTTGTCGAGGAATAGCTTGTTGGCCAGTCTCCGTTGTTTCGATTTGAGTTCCCAATTCGACCACTGGATTCGGTATGACTGGATTTTGCCTTGGTGGGGGTTCTATATTTCGAATTTGTCGGATAATTGGATCTTCTTCTTGGTAGGTTGACTGGTTATTCCTTCGTCTATCTTGTGGGACTCCTAAAAAATCCGCCATTCGTCCCAACTGTGATGATAACCTTTGGTATGTTTCTGCGCTATCCTCGCTAGACCTAGTAATGCTTGTTACTATGGGATCAAAGATGGTTCCTAACTCTCTAGCAAGGAGTCCTACCATGTCCTGGTTACTTGCATCCATTTCTTGTCGAAATGCTGCTTGAGTACTAGTGGTCATAGGGGGAATCTGAGTCGACAAACCAGTATTGTGTGCACTTCGACCCACTGAACCCATGTTTGGTGAAAACGCTGTTGGGTTGGTTGTAGTGTATGTAGGCCCTGTTCCTCGTAGTCCTGCCATGTATGAATATGGCATCCCGTATGGCATATTTGGTCTCCAACCATCTACAGCGAATAATGGTCCTGGGGTAGATAAATGATTTGTAGCGTTCGTCGATACGGGTGGTATCTCGCTTGCGCTTACAAACGGAGGAGCGGTAGTCGATACTGAAAGTGGGATAGTCCCAGTTTATGTGGAAGTATTTTCAATCATGGCTTGCGAACTACCCGCTGGTTCAGATCCTGTCGAAACCGGTATGGCCCGCGCTCCTTGAGTGGACGTCGAAACATTTGTCGCGCTTGACGCTACTGTTCCTGATCCTTGTGGGGGATTTTCTTCGCCCCCTGCACTGGCCGCTACGACCATTTTCTTGTTGTACCTTCGTTTAGGAACTGTTTTTGCACTGTTGGTTAATTAACGTTCCTAAGGTTCATACAAGGGCTTGACAATTTCTAGACAAAACAAAACAATCAATTAATAACACTTAGTTTGACACTGTCCCACTGGGCGTGCCAATTTGTTTACGGTGATTTCCAGTAAACAACCGCTAGTCTTCCAAACTATAATAAATATGATTTGGTTACTCGCAGGATCGACTAGATTGATCCTAGGACATAGTCAAACAAAAGGTTTATTGATGTGATTTGGCTCATACCTGTTTGTTTTGGTTTCAAGAAACTTATGTTCAAATGATTAATCATTCGGTATAACGCTGGTTGTATAAGTTAGTATAACTTCGACGCATAAGTCATAATAAGAAAAACATGTAAATTGCGAGAATGTAAATTGCAAGAAAATTAACATGCAAGAATGTAAGTTGCAAGAATATTAAATTGCAGGAAAGTAATGTGCATGAAATTAAATGACTTCGAAAGTAAAAGTTTAAACGAGGAAAGGAAAGTAAAGAAAACGAAAAGACATTTGATGAAAGTAAATAAACGTGTATTCAAATTGGTGGTGTCATACGTACATTTCTCAGCGAACTCTTTCTCTTAACACTTGATACTTGAGTGATATGTGAGTGATTTGTACAAAATGAACACACGAAATCCTATCATTAAGACTCCTATTTATACTAAATTCGACCCTAACGGTCTTACAATAATCTAATGCCACGTTATCCACGAGAACTCTGGGGATGCCATCTGTCGATGTGCAGTTTATGGAAACCGTTTCGCAATTCAAATCTTCCCGCTCGAGTCCTTTTCGACGCGTGGCCATATAGTTATATTCGAAAATGTTATGGAAATACACTAAGCTTCAGTACTTTATGTAATTATCCGCGAAATGTCTAAGTCTTTGCAAAGGTATCTTTCGTGCTAGCTTTGATACTTCTCTCCTTCGTTTCAACTTAGACATTTTCTTGAAGCAAGGCCATCAGTAGCCATTTTTAAATCTTCAAAGATGGTCATCAGTAACCATCATTTTTCGAACTCAAAACCTTCGAAGATCAACTTCTTAAACGAAATCTCCAGCTAACAAAATATTCATTATTTATTTTATTGGGAATGAAGATTTGGTTGATTGATTTTGAATTAGGAAATATTGGGTACTATTTTCGTTACTTTGTGAACTCTGTTATGAAATGGAAAAAATTGATTCTGTGTTTAAGAGCATTTTTCTGGTTTGATTCTACAAATTAAGTCTCAGGTTTGTACATATTAGGTGTAATTGTGACTTTTAAAGAGGCTTAATTTATCTCACTTTTTACTGCAATTTGAAAGTTTAAAGATATGTTTTTTTTTTGGAAAATTATGATCTTGAATTCAATTGATTTGGATGAGAATTGATGAAAAGGTTTAGTACCTGGATGTAGAAACCGTGAACAATAGTAACAGTAACAACTAATCTCAATGAATTCACTTTTTGAATAACAAAAATAATCTTAATAGTAATAACTATTCTATTTCCAAATATAATAATAACAACTAGAATTAGAAATTAAAGAAATAATATTAAACCGTTTTCAATTTCTCTTTGAATACCTTAAAACGTGATCTTTAACCCTTTTTTTATTTTATTATTATTTTAGATATTTATTAATAGGAAAAAAGTAATGGTCATTTTAATATATATATATATATATATATATATATATATATATACTAATTAAGACTAAAGCAATAAGACTAAAATAAATTACTACTAATTAAACTAAAGTTTTGTTTTATTGTTTTAAAAGGATGACTAAAATTAAAGTCTAATTTCTGTTTCTAAAATTTATACTAATAATAATAATACTGTACTAAAAATAAAATATAAATATATACAACTATTAACAATTAACAAGAGCCAAATGAAAATAAACTTTAATATTATTATTTAAAAATAAAAATTCTAGTCCTGCTGACTTAATCTACAATATAACACCTATCCAATAAAATTAAAAAAATTCTAACCTAGAAAGCGTAAAACCAAAATGATAGCAATTATTGACCATTCCTTTTTTCTAGGAAAACAGTTGCAATAACTATACTAATTCATAATACCCATAATTAGAATTTTAAATAAAATTAAAATTTTGTGTTATTACTTTCCTTTTAGATAGTAACCGAATAGTAATGTTAATGACTTTTTTTATTTTTTATAAAAAAAAATTTATAAAAAAAAGTAATTAAATTGGACTAAAAATGATTATACTAGTAAAAGAATTTTAAAATTTTTAAAGTAAAGAAATTTTACAAAATAGAGAAAAAAACACACAAAAAATGTAGAATTTGGGGATTGAACTCATGACCCTATGCTTGAATGTCTTACCTCTTACCAATGACACTATTTGATTTAGTTGAAATAAAAAAGCATTTGAAAGCATATGAAGGGCAAGTAAATATTTGCTACAAGTAATTTAAAATACGCTGTATATGTTAGAATATGCCAAATAAATTGATGTCAAAATATTAGTAAAAATAAACTAAAAATTATGAGACTCAAGTTTAAAAAAATTCGACTGTTAGAAATATGGCGGGCAAATTTGGGGTATGACAGCTTCCCCTATTTAATATTGTTCGATCGAAGGGCGCGAGAATACAGAGTTTTCGCGCGTTCGGATCGAAGATTTATTAAATACCGGAAGACCCCAAAAATTTGACCAGAAGTTAGAAAGGATGATCTACTAAAGCCTCGGGACTAACATAGCAGTTTGTGTGGTAGATTTCGTGTATTCGCCACGACCTAGAGAACGAATAAGACATGTTTGGATAGTTCGTCGTCGTTTATGGACTGACACAACGAACTATATCGTAGTCACTATGCACTTACCACAACCTAGAGGATAAGTAACATAGATCAGATAACTCACTGCTGCTCAGCGAACTATCGTGGACTCCTTTATATCTTATCACAACCTAGAGAATAAGAAATAACATGTCCCAATTCTTTTTAGATTTTGATCCAAGTAGAGTTGTAGAAAGATGGAGAATTGACTTGCCACGACCTAGAGAGCAAGTAGTCGCCAATCTATTCTTTATCTATCACGACCTAGAGGATAGATAAAGTTCGCGTTTAACCAAGATAAGATAGTATAATGACTGTAAATAATCATATCTTATGCTAATTGGTAAACGTTCTCACAAAATGTTTGCACCAAGCACCAAATGTTCTCACCAAGTATTTGTACCAAATGTTCTCACCAAATATTTGCACCAAATTGATCACTGCCAGGGGACTAACGTGATCAGAAGGAAAACCATAGATCTTCGCACATTTATCACAGCCTAGAGGATAAATAATACAAGTTTAAATAAATCATTGCTGTCCAATGAATTATATCGTAGATTTTTGTTTATCTGCCACGACCTAGAGAGTAGATAACAGAAGGAAAGAACTCACTATTGCTTGGAGACTAACATAGCGAGTTTTCGTAGATTCTAGATTTACCACTACCTAGGGGGTAAACATAGCTGATAGTTCATTACCGCTGTGAACTATATCGCAGATTCGTATGTCTATCACGTCCTAGGGGATAGATAAAACAGGTTTTTGAACTTACTAACGCCTGGAGTGGGACTAATATAGTAAGTTTATCGCAAATAAGACATTTCTACCACAACCTATAGGGTAGATAATATGGGTTTAAAATTTTAATTGATAGTTGAACAACTAAATTGGAGATATGTTATCTAGTGTAACTGATTTGCGGCGGTTGTGTCTGTTCTCAACCTAGTCTTGATATTTGTAATAGTAGAACTGAATTTTGTTAAGCTTGGATTTTTAAATTTTGTAAGTGTTTTGGTTGAGGGTAGGCCTCGAGATTATTCGCAGTATGATGCTTATGATATGTCATGCAAATGCACCAAGTGTTTATAAATATTTTGCAGTTGTGTAAAATGTCCTCGTTGGATCATTGGATCTTTTGTTCAGAGGAAATGTGCATGTCTGATTTCGAACTTCGCTTGTTCTCTCCTGTTTGATTCGTAGTTGAAAATTTTAAATTTGTTCCTTTTGAAGTTGATTTGAAAAAAAAAGCATACCAGACGGAACTGGCTTTTGAAATAACATCGGTAAGGCTACCGAGAATCATCAATTAGGTGATTGGGTACTTGAATCTGTACTTAAGATTGACTTGAAATTGGCTGTTTTGAAATTTCTCCTTGAAATTGACCTTTGAATGTTCCGTCTCGAAGTTGTTCTCTTTTTTGAGAAGCTGATATTGGAATCGAGAATTAGGCTTTTGAATGCTGATCTTGGAATCTCGCCCCTCGTTGTCTTGAGGTTGATTTTGAAAAAAATTGCTCTTCGTACGTTGTCTCGTAGTTGTGCTTTTGAAATTTTATATGTTGACCATCCTTGTGAAACCTGAGTAAATTTTGAATACTCGTGTGCTCCAATGAAGTGTTAAGTGCGTATTGGGGACCATGGATTTCCCATTGATTTTCTTCCGATTTAAAACACCTTTACCGTTTTCAACACTTTTGATTATTTTATGTCCACGTAGTTTTAATGCATCGTTTATAAAAATAATCGTTGTATTTACAAACAAGCAGTAGTGATAATAGATTAGAGAAACTAGAATTGCACCAAGTAAGAATTTATAGAAAATTGAATTTTGTTAAGAGTGGGGCCTGTAAATAGGCAATTGTTTTAAGATGCAATCCCTTGAAAGAGGTAATTACAAAAACGACAAAAATAAGAATGGCAACGCAATTGGCTTTCAATACTGCTATAATCCTTATGCCTATGATATCTCAAATACTTCACTTTGGAAGGATAATGATTGGCTTGATTCCTCCCCTCATCAATTGCTGTTGGGGAAAGAGTCCTCGGATCGCAGTTCTTTTGCTTTGTTTGTTTTTTTCATTTTAAATAAAATCCCTTATTTTTGCCTGGATCGCCCTTTACGGGTTTTCAATCCACCGGGATGGTTGTGTATATTTTTTTTGTGCCCCTAGTTTTTGCCTGAACCTCCCTTTGCGGGTTTTCGATCCATCGGGACGCTCATTTTTGCCTAGGTTGCTCTTTCAAGTTTTCAACCTAGCGAGCTTGTATATTTTATGCATAATTTTTCTTTTGACTGCGTCCGAGTTTAGTTGATATATCCAATCTCCACCGTTCTTTGTTGTTAATGTTGAAGCTCCCTAAAGGAAGGTCTTCTTGGTATGATAAGGCTTTCGTAGTTGAGCCTTTATTCTCCGTGCGTATCGAGTCGAGGTAGTAAAGTCTTATCCAACATCAAGTTGTCTTTTGTATTCGAGGGTTCTTTTGTAAAAGGTTTTCTCCCATTGTTCTTGATATAATTGCCCCTGACATAAGACAACTAAGTGTTTTCTTTTTATGAGTTTCGCTTTTGATCGGGTCGTGCCTGCGCCAATTTGGATTCTCCAAGATCAATTTTTGTAAGTACTTGAGGTGATTGTATTTCCTGATTTCATGCCAAAAAGAGAAACAAGGTTGCCCCTATTTTGAAGTGTATTATGTTACACCAAACTGTGCCCCAAGAATCCATACAAGTAATTGTCTTCGCGTCTTTGTAGTTGTTCTTGATTTGATCATATCCGCGAGTGGGAATATCGGGTGCTATCTACCTATGCATTGATGCGAGGTAATAGACAATCATCCTTTGTTTTGAAATTCCTGATAATTCCCACGTATACGGACTTGGTCATCTTTCTTTAATATTTGTAATCTGTCGTGGATATTTCGTAAAGACCAGCAAACTTATGTTGGATTGTGATACTTCTCCATGTAACTTGAGTGTAATGTTTGATTCTGGTAAGCTTTGTGTAATTAGTGGGCAACCTTCTTCGGGTGTCAGTTTATGTATGCCCCCAATACTAGTATCAGGGCCTGACATGTTTTGATATAACCAAGGAAAGAGCGTTTGTACATTTGTGCAGACATTCATCTTTATTTAAGGCACTTTTATTTTAACCTCCTTCTTGTTTTCCTTAATGCTAAGGTTAACTACCTCGATCGCTTATTGGTGTGGTTGTATTGTCTTTGACTCATGTGTTAGCTAACTCTTCAAGGATTTCACAATCTTCCTTTCCATCCCCTTTGGCTTGGTTAATCAGAGGATCACGGTCATACAGGACGATAGCAGCATTGCTACCAATTGATTTAGGAGAAGATATAACATTTATTTATTTTATTGAATGAGAAGTGTATATGAAAATATTGCCATTTTGAAAATAAAGAGAATGAAAGAAATATGATCTTAAATTGAATGCAAACACGACTTTTATTAAGAATAAACAAAGTTTTAAAACAACGTGGGTGCCCTTATGAGTTACCACTAAGCTTTGGGCAAAGCATAGGGATTTGAAAACAACAAAAACGCTTTAAAAAGAAATAGATCTCTGGGATCTCCATGGTAATCCAATTTGTTGAGTTTCTTCATACGGAGTACTTTTGATGACGAGACTGTATACTCATTTATTATCAAGCAACGTTGGATATCTGCACTTGAACTGGGTAGTAATGAGAACCTTGCGGATAATTGGAAACTGCCTTATTCGATCTTTGTAGTTGTACTACCTTTATGGATGCGGTAGTATATACCATGCTTGTCTTTATGGGATGTATAAAAACTTGCCCCATTATCTTATTTATTTTTTGTGACAGTTTATGGTTTATCCTTCCCTACCAGATTTTCTCTAGAACGTCGAGACTGCCTTTAGTCTGTTGTTGGGTTTCACAAAGATATTATCCACTATTAGCAATGGTCATTGTTCTCCCCTATGAATTGCGCCTCTTGACTTGGGGTTGATAGCGATTGCCCCTATGTATCCTTGTTATGCCAACGTAATAACCTGTCTCAATAGGAACGTAGGATATAAGTGACCATGTCTTTGTTATAAGGTCCACTTCCTGAGATGGGGAACCTTTATTACTATCCAAGTTTGTGGTGCTTAGCCTCCATGTTATGCCTCATTAAGGTGAGCTTAGACATCGTATTTAGATATGCCCCATTGTCAATCAACACCTTTAGTATGTGGACGCTCCCACCTTTGTTCAAAAGTGTGGAGCCTTGATTATGAATCTCCTTCGTGGAATCAATTGTATCAGCCTAGAGATGCCCTTGAGATTGTACTTGTGATTACTCCAAAAAACAATGATATTTTTGATTGCGTGGATGGAACTTGAGGATTTCCACCAATGTATGTTGAGACACAAGGCTTCGGGAGCGACGATATGCTTGAGATCTTTGAAAGTGCTTTGGTCAAATCTTTCGTTTTAGCTTTTGACACTTGACATATTTTGAATGATTAATTTCCTCGTGCATCTTGTTTGGGTTTCGTCATCATTTTGCCTTTGGATAAGGCCTCCAAGTGATTGCATTTTATACGAGCAAGAATCGTATACATAACGGCGACACGTCGTGCCCCTTGTTGTTGATGATGACAGGCTCTTTGATTTATTAGAGGTAATCTTTGTAGTCTTGACCCCCTTGATGTAGGTAGTGGGGGTATCCCCCCACAATATACACTTTCTAACTTCTTTGAGGAGACGGAGTTGACATGGTGATTTCCTTTTTATCAGTGCAATGATCCAATCGAGGAAATATACCCTCTTTTCTTTGAAAAAGATTTTTGAAATGCATATGCATGCTAAAAAGAAATTTTTATTCATTGTCTTATCCACAGGAAATTTCTTTCATCATTCTTTACATTTATATTTTTTTAGGTCTTTATTTTTTTAATGGTGAGCATCTCAAGAACATAATATATTGAAACAAAAGTACTTTTATTGAATGAATAAGAACATAATAATCCTCCACTTGGGAATACAACCAAAACAAATACTGAATGTGAAAAGCAGAAACAAATTACTAAATAGGAAAAACATAAGCAAATTGCTGAATACGAAATAAAAAAGGGAAACTAAAAACTCCTAACAGCGTTTATGAATCTCCGCCCTAAAATTGTCAACCATCTCTCTACAAAGCTTGAGGAAATTTTCGACTTCTTTTGGAAGAAGGACCATTGTAGCTTCAGCTTCTTCCAAACTTCTCGGGATATCATCGATAAGGTTGTTCGCCAAGAAGGCGAGCTTTTCATGCTTGTCCTTATACATCATGTAATCCCGATAAAGGGTCGGGATTATGCTTTTATTATCCTCCCCAGCTCGGGCCATGATCTCATATTGTCCTTCTTTTTCAGCCCTTATCGTTTCATATTGGTCTACTAGCGCATAAAATTCTTTTTTGAAGTCTTCTAATTCTTGAACCACCTCTTCATAATTTTCCATTTGTTGGGTAAAACTCTCTTCAATTTCCATTCTATAGACCTGTTCCCCCATCTCAGATTCTTGGCTTTCGTGAAGTCTAGTGGCGAGGTCTTGGATTTTATCCTCTTGATCTCGAGTTTTGCCAACCAACTCTTGGATTTGTGCTTCTAGATCTATTTCAATTGTCCTCTTGTCTTTCAATGCTTGGGTATACCAACCCCTTAGTTTTTCATTCTCCGGATTAACATCTTTTATTTGTTGATTGTGGGAATCGAGGTTAAAGTTTACACTTATGAATCCATCAGTTGCCCGCTTCCTTTTGAGCCTCTCTTTGTCCACATGCTCGTTATTTTTTTTGAATTTGTTCTTCTTTCTTCTTAAGCTCATATTGTAGCTGATTTTTCTCGTAATTAAGGTCATAGAGATCATGCTCTAGCCCTTCTTTTTCTCTCTGAGCTTTTTCAAGGGAGGCCTTTAGTTCTTCCACTTCTTCCACTGACATAGGAAGCGGGTCCGGTACATCTGACTTATACGCCGGATCAATATTAAATGGTAACTTGTTGATTTGGACCCTATTTATAACCCACTGAGTATAGGCTTCTCTGGCCACATCATTATTCTTACTATACTCTTTTTTATGCATTTTTCCCCAAGCTCGAATGATACTCTGAAGTATCTTTGGATCCTTTTTACCCATGTCATGAAGGAACAACTGTTTCAACTCTTCTTCGGAAGGTTTATCTTTTAAAGGATGCCCAAGTTGACGTAAAGCCAAAGAGGGGTTATAGTTGATACACCCCTTGTTCCAATCAACGGTATATTAGGAAATGTTCCACATTTATAAGCAATTTTTCTGATATCCAACCTTCTAGCATACCACAGTATAAAGTCAGCATTAAGAGCCCTCAACTTTTGAGCCCATCCATGTTTATCCAAGTTCGGAATCAAATAATCATCCTTATAAAGATGAGACATGAACCATGAAAATAACAAAGGAATGCAACAACGTAGTGCATCTCTCCCCTTTTCATAACGTGCATTGATGGCATAATACACGTCAGCCAGCAAAGTTGGAGTAGGATCTACGTTCAACACTTTTACAGCCCAAAATACGTTGATGGCGGTGGGGTCAACATAATCAGCATCATTTGGAAACAGAACCAATCCAAAAATCAACAATGCCAAGCAATCCTCACAAGCCTCCCATTCTTTTTCTTTTGCAAAGGCGAGAGCCATATCTTCCAAATATTGTCCTTTTACTCCTTGAACTTTTCCCTTTGCTTTATAATTAGGCACAAAATCAGTATACGATATTCCCAATGCCTTAGCTAAATCCTCAACCTTAGTAGTTTGACCAATTCCCACATAGACATCCTCTTTGATTTTGGAGAATCCCAAAATCCTATCAAATTCTTCCAATGTAGGCGCTAGTTGAAAGTTTTGAAAAGTAAAACATCTCAATGGCACATCATAAAACTTGATAAGGGCAGTAATAGCATCTATTTTCACATTCTCACTAAGTAAGTCAAGGATTTTTCCGTATTTACGAACAAAGCTCTTCACGGACTTGTTGGGTAATTCCTTCCTAATTTGCTTCATCTTTGTCAAATCTGGAAACATGACACTGATATGGATAGTCGGTTTCTTTTCTTGATTCATTTTTTATGCTCACAAAAACCTTTCCTTTTATATATATATATATATATATATATATATATATATATATATATATATTTTTGAAGAATTCCTGTGAATAAGACATAAAAAATGAATATTTTAAAATTTAAATGCATGCATGTATGATAATGTAACTTGGGGGTGGGATGGTGATAAGGGTATCCTTAATAGGTAGGTTCATAAGTTCGTTCTAAGGATATTCTACCCTCCCCACTCAGGATGGCTTTTCTAAGGGTATCATGAATGACGCTAAAAGGAAAGGCACCGGGGCCCCCCCTTAAGCGAGGCCTCTTTGTAGACCGAGACTTATCTCATAGGTCGTAAGGTCTCACCATGATGTTTTATTTTTGGTACAAAGAGTCGTTGGTCAAATCCTAAGTCCTGACTCCAAGAGAGGCGAGCCCTCTTGAGACATTTCTCAGAATTTGACCGACTCTAGGCGAAGTTGTCGCAAAGACTCGTAGGGATGTTAAACCCCTTTGGCCAATTGACAATCCTTCTCTTAATGGTTCTAACTTTATTTGAAATATGATCCCACCAACAAAATATATATATGAAAAACAAATAAATAACAAAAAAAAAAATAAAAAATAAAATAAATAAAACACAATATGAAAAATAAACGCAAAACTAATAAAAACCCCAACAAAAAACCTAGACCTAAAGGTAGGGAATACTCTATTTTAAGGAACTCCCCAACAGAGTCGCCAGCTGTAGCAACCGGCTTAAAATTTTTAGAGTCGCCACCATTATTTTTATCTTAAGGGTAGGGAATTAAATGGATAACCCTATATTTTCAGAGATTCTAAGTTCGTGAGTTAATTAAATAAAGGGAAGGTGTTAGGCACCCTTTATTTCCCTTGTACTCAAGGGGACCCCCTCTAGATCTAGGTTTTTTTCAAAGGTTTCGAAAGCATTATTTTCATATTTATAAAAGGAACGGGATTTATTTATTTATTAGGGGACTCGCTTCAATTTTCGATTGAATGCCTACGTATCTCCTTATGGAGAATCAGAGTCACAATTCGTAGTTCGGGTTTTGGTTGGTATTTTTTTATAGGATTGCATAATTATTTTTGAATTCTCCTTTGAATTTCGTCCGATTTAGAAAATAAGGTAATTGTGGGCGTAGTTCGAAGTTTAGTAAAAAACAATTGTACAATTCTTTTTTATAAAATTAATATTGATTTGGTATTAGTAAAAGTTTTAGATGTTTTGAGAGTTTTTAGTTAATGTACTTAAGGTAACAAAAGTAAAATTTAGCAAGAATTACATATTAAGAATTTATATTAGAAGTTAGTAAAATAAAAGGTTTAATATCCAAAAAAATTATATAAATATGTCTGAAGTGATAATTTTTATAAATTATATTAAATAAATAAATGTTATGATAAAAATGAAAAGTTATAACTTTTAAATAAAATAGATTGAATAATTTAATTAATTAAGTGACACAGGTGGTATTAAATTATAATTAGTGGTGTATTAGAACATATAATCAGGCCCATATGTAAACCTGAACCCAATAAGATAGGAGGGGTGTATTTTACACTGCTTTTGTAAAAAAGAATGAAACAGGGGGTGTGTTTAGAATGGGCTCGACCCAAATTACTAACACCTTGATCCGTTCCGATCAGATGCCACAAGGTGTATGTGTTATCGTGTGTTTCACTAAAACTGGACCGTTCGATTAAGATCTGCGGCTATAAGAGTCTGGCTCTGATACGTTGATCTATGGTAAAGGCGTTGGGTGGTTGTGATTGAATGCTTGACTAAGATGTACCGTACGGAGCAAGAGGGAGGGCGGATCGGCGGCGATTTGAGGTTTCAGACGTGAAACCCAAATCGAGAACGACGGCGGACTTCTTTCAAGTTTTTGATTTAGGGTTCACTCAATTCTTCTTCCACTCCTTCTTAATTTTTCTCTTTTTTTCGGTGATTTTTGTTAATTTTTCGGTCCCTGGTCATTAGTTTTTTAGGTTTTATTTATAGTGTTAGAGTTCGATTTGATTTAAGAAATATTTTGATTGCTGTTTATGAGATTTGATTATAAGTTAATTTCGAATTCAATTTGATTTCTTAAAAAAATGATTCAGACTTTAAGTATTTGATTTGTCTCTGTGTACACATCGTTTCTTGCAGTATATATATTCATTATTTATTTTATTTGGAATGAAGATTTGGTTGATTGATTTTGAATTAGGAAATATTGGGTACTATTTTCGTTACTTTGTAAACTCTGTTATGAAATGGAAAAAATTGATTATGTGTTTAAGAGCATTTTTCTGGTTTGATTCTACAAATTAAGTCTCAGGTTTGTACATATTAGGTGTAATTGTGACTTTTAAAGAGGCTTAATTTATCTCACTTTTTACTGCAATTTGAAAGTTTAAAGATATGTTTTTTTTTTGGAAAATTATGATCTTGAATTCAATTGATTTGGATGAGAATTGATGAAAAGGTTTAGTACGTGGATGTAGAAACCGTGAACAATAGTAACAGTAACAACTAATCTCAATGAATTCACTTTTTTGAATAACAAAAATAATCCTAATAGTAATAACTATTCTATTTCCAAATATAATAATAACAACTAGAATTAGAAATTAAAGAAATAATATTAAACCGTTTTCAATTTCTCTTTAAATACCTTAAAACGTGATCTTTAACCCTTTTTTTATTTTATTATTATTTTAGATTTTTATTAATAGGAAAAAAGTAATGGTCATTCTAATATATATATACTAATTAAGACTAAAGCAATAAGACTAAAATAAATTACTACTAATTAAACTAAATTTTTTTTTTATTGTTTTAAAAGGATGACTAAAATTAAAGTCTAATTTCTGTTTCTAAAATTTATACTAATAATAATAATAATGTACTAAAAATAAAATATAAATATATACAACTATTAACAATTAACAAGAGCCAAATGAAAATAAACTTTAATATTATTATTTAAAAATAAAAATTCTAGTCCTGCTGACTTAATCTACAATATAACACCTATCCAATAAAAATTCTAACCTAAAAAGCGTAAAACCAAAATGATAGCAATTATTGACCATTCCTTTTTTTTAGGAAAACAGTTGCAATAACTATACTAATTCATAATACCATAATTAGAATTTGAAATAAAATTAAAATTTGTGTTATTACTTTCCTTTAAGATAGTAACCGAATAGTAATGCTAATGACTTTTTTTTATTTTTTATAAAGTTTTTTTTTTAAAAAAAAAAAACAAGTAATTAAATTGGACTAAAAATGATTATACTAGTAAAAGAATTTTAAGATTTTAAAAGTAAAGAAATTTTACAAAATATTTATTCGAGTTAAGAGAAAGTAATAATTTATACACGTCTAATAGTAATAATTTGTAAAAGATGACAAGAGAGAAAAAAAAAACACAAAAAATGTAGAATTTGGGGATCGAACTCATGACCCTATGCTTGAATGTCTTACCTCTTACCAATACCTATTACCAATGGCACTATTTTATTTAGTTAAAATAAAAAAGCATTTGAAAGCATATGAAGGGCAAGTAAATATTTGCTACAAGTAATTTAAAATATGCTGTATATTTTGGATTATGCCAAATAAATTGATGTCAAAATATTAGTAAAAATAAACTAAAAATTATGAGACTCAAGTTTAAAAAAATTCGACTGTTAGAAATATGGCGGACATATTTGGGGTATGACACACGTTCACACCATTCTAGGTCAACTGCCCTGAGATCTTTGGAGATATGGGCGGAGTTGCTTGTTGAGCAAGATGTGAGATACAGTTAAAGATGTGCTCCTTGGGTGCGGAGCACGGGGGAAACATTTTTTCTCCTGGCCCAATGGATTGGGCTAGTGTATTGGGTCATCCTCGACGCAAATATGGATTGGGCTCTGCCCGACGGGTAGTCAGCTCTAGGCCCAGTCCAGAACAATTACTATCTATTATTATTATTATTTAGAAAATAATTTTTAATTAGCTTATATCAAGTTTTTCTTAATAGTTACTATATATTATTACTAGTAGAAGACTCGTGCGTCTGCATGGGTAAGTTCATTCATAGTTTAGATCGTTCGATAAAGCTTGATTCTTGTTAATATAGTTATTATAAAATCATTAATAACTGCAAATATATAAAATTAAATATGTAGCAAATCACCAACATGATAAATCCAATATATCTAATCACTATAAGTATTTAATAATATCACTAATAACTATTAGAAAGTTTCTCAACCCACCCCAAGGTTATCTTACACACCACATAAAATTCCAATTTTTCCCCCAGCTTCCGTAGATCCACATCCGGAAGCACCCCATATTTTGAAAAGATTTGATTTCTTCCATAGATGCATCTACGAAAAGGTAATAAACTAGTGTATATGAGAAAAAATACACATTAAAATATCTTAAGGGAAGCTTCCGTAGATGCATCTATGGGACATCTTAGCGCCACATTGTTTCGTAGATGCATCTACGGAAGACTCTGATATAGTTTGAACCAGCATGATCACTCCCACATTGTAATCATTTCTCCAAACTCATCATACTCCACATGTAACGACCGTTTTATTCTAATTATTTATGTTATTGTGTGCTGTGTGAATTAATTGATGGTTATGTGAATTATGTATTAATTATGTGCTTAATTGATATTATGTTATTTTATTGAGAGTTAGTGGTAAATAACATGAATTAGTGAGATTATTAATAGTAATATAATGAGACTAGTGATATTGGGCCTAAGTTAGTGTTAGTAAGTGAGAAGTGATAATTAGAGCCCATTAGTAATAATAAGTTAGTATGGTTTAACAAAACAAGGGATTTCTTCCGCCGTGCGAAAATGCCCTGTTTTGTGAAAATTCAAATGATAATAACTTTTGATCCGTAACTCCTTTTTTAAGCGCCGTTTGAACCTCCGTAAAGATAAAATCAATGCCTATCTAATGAAATTGATGTGAAAAAATTATTGAGAACTTTATTGAGTTGTATTTTACAATTTAATGATGTTTTGTGAAGTTGAATGTTTGTAAAGTATACCGTAAAGGCGTGAACTGAGACGTGATAAATTACTATCATAGTAATGATGTTGTTGTTGCCATAGAATATTGGTATTCGCGTTGATGTTGTTTGAGACGATGTTGTTGTGTATCATGAATGTTGTATTGGTGGATGTGCATCATTGAGTCACATCCATTGCATTGTTTGAGACAACCAGAAAATGGCAACCACGCCGATGGAGTTAAATGGAAAAGTGACTGAGTCGAAGCCGTTACTTTTGAATTGTTATTTCTGACCCAGAGGTTTGGTACGCAGGACCGACTTTGTTGGTTCGACGCGTAGGTAATGGATTAGGATGAATTTTGTGAGAACTAATGTGCAGGGTGAGAGCTAACTGATGGTTGTATCTCTGTTTATGCAGGTCACGGTATCGTATTGAATGACATTGTTTTGTCGGATATGTCGGTAAAAAGTGACTGAACTGGATGGTATTGGATTTGTTGGTCTGAAGCTGCAGGTTTGTGTCGTGATAGGTAGCGGCAAGTTATTTATGTGCCAAATTCTGTCAAACCGTTGCAGGCTGCATTGTTTCTGTAATGTTAAAATGTGATGCTGGCCGCATGTTCTAAGCTGGAAACAGATAGGGTGTAAGTAATTGTGTTATTGGTATGGTTTATTGAAAATAGTTTTGGCGGTTAGAAATTGATGTGAGTAGTATTAAATAAATTGTGCCTATGCTCTGAAGCTTCTCCCTATTTGAATATGTAGGCAACATGCCCATTTATACGATGTTGCGGGAGTTTGAGACAAGTCTGTGGTATCGCTTTTTTTACCTCCTTGTTTTACTTGGGAGGACGGCACGCCGGACCCTTCACGCAAAATTTGGAAGGAGATAGGCGTCCTTGCCGGAGAAATTTTATTTCAGTTCTTCCTACGAAAGCACACGAGATTTTTAATTATCCTACCAGGAGGAAGGGGAAAAAGATCTCAAATAAACCCTAAGAGTTTTCTAGGTGCGGGGATTTCACCTAAATAGATATTCTGGAGTCCGGAAGGTTGGTTATACGTAGGGAAGGTTTTAAGCACCCTACATATCCGCAGTACTCTACAGGAACCTTCTTTGTGTCAGTGTGTTTGCTGCTTGATTGGGAAATTTTCTCCTTTGTGTTAGGAGAGAAAATTGAATTGAATTGAAACACAAATGAACTGACTGTTTTTTGGTTTTTTATTAGCTCGCAAATATTCCTTGTGAATCTCATGCCTACGTATCCCTAAAGGACGTCAAAGATTTTTGTAATTCGGGGAACTAATTAGGGAAATGAATTGGTTTTTGGGTGCCTTGTTTGAACTCAAGGTTGAAGTTTGAATTAAATCTCTGCTTGCAGAAAAGAGACAAGTCGTCATCTTAACGGAGAGATGTTTCAATTGTTTTACCTCAAACATTTTGAAAGTGAGTAAAAAAGAGGATTCTTTCATGATAAGAGAGAGACATTACTTGTGTGTGTGCAAGTATGCTAGTATCATCTTATATGAAAGAAAAGATTTCAACCATTAGAGGAAGACAGCAGTCTGGACATGAAGTCAACAGAGCAAGCAGTCTTATATCAATCTAAATGGGAAATGTTTTTTTTATGAAAATGATGTTTGTTATGTTTGAATGTGGTATAAAAATGGAAAAATATATTCATAGAGATGAATCATGCCTCACCTCTGTAAGAAATATTTGGAATTTTTAATGGCTTGCACAAGGCCCAAGCTTGAGGCTTAAAAGAGTTTGACTGACTATGTGGGTTGTTGCCACAGGAATATTATTGATTGATTATTTTGACGGTGTTCTGTACAAAGCCCAGAATTGTGGCTGACTTAGACTAGAGAGTTTTTTTGTTTTATTTGACTGAGATATTTATTTGGTGTTCAATACGAAGCCTAGAATTGTGACTGACTTGGACTGGAGAGTGTTTTGTTTTTTTGACTGAAAGACTTATTTGGTGTTCATTACGAAGCCCAGAATTGTGGCTGACTTTATTGAGGAAACCAGATATGGAATCTTGACTCTACTAAGGAGAAGACTTACTGGAGATTGAAAGCATGGGTGATAGAGACTGTCCATGTCTCTCATTCCAAAAGGTGAACTCAATACTGAAATTGAGACATACTTGGGTTATTTGAAGTCTGGTTTGAAGAATAGAAGAATCTCACCAGGGTAGGCTAAAGGTGACTAAAGACATGTTCCTATGTTTATTATAAACCTGATGGGTCCTTGTATACAAGCTCAAGAGGAAGCTGTGAGATATGCTTTTAAAAAGCCCGTGGGTCCTTGTATTGTGAGCCAAAGAAGAGGCTATCGAGGATCATTGAGGGTCCTTGTTATAGCACAAGAGAAAGCTATGTTGGTTTTGAACTTAGTTTGGCTTTAAGCAAATAGGTAAGAGGTTTCACTAGGAATAAGTCCTCTTGGGTGGATGTGCCCTATTTTTGTTCTAAGTCTTTTTTCAAGATGTTTCATCGGGAATAATTCATCTTGAGGTTGAACTATAGAAAGCTAATTAGGAAAGAGCCTTCACCGGGAAGACATTCTCAATCCAAGGTCATAGTCCTATAATATATAGTTTATCTGTCAGGTTGTTCTTAGACGAAGATTTAAACATTATATATCTACAGGTATATTTGACAGGAATTTAAATGAAAGTTGTAAATTGAAAGCTATAAAGCCTAACCTGGATGAAGAGGAGACCTTTGAAAGATGTATGTAAAAAGCCTTACCATCAGCTTGGTCGTTTATTGGAAACAATTTTGAAAAGAAAAAGGGTTTTGGGACTTAGACTCAAGGAGAGGCCCATGTGAAATTGATTTGAAATTGAAGTTGTTTTGAAAACAGATTAAGAGTTTGATTGAAAACAAGTGAATTTTTTATTGAAAACAGTTTTGAAGTTGATTTGAAATTAAGATGTTTTATTACTGTTTATGAAAAGTAGTTAGGAAGTTTTGTTTTGAAAACAGAAGAAGTGAAGATGGACACTAGGTCATATAGGTATATGAAGAGTTTCACCAGGAATAATTCCCTTCAATGCCAGAAGAAAGTTTTGAAAACAGAAGAAGAGAAGATGGACACTAGGTCACAGGTATATGAAGAATTTCACCGGGAATAATGTCCTTCAATACCAGAAGAAAGTTTTTGAAAAAAGAATAAGAGTTGTTTACTGTTTATTTGAAAAGAACATCTTAAAAAATAATAAGAAAAAGGAAAAATGGATGGGACTTACACTCTATTAGAGGCCTATGTGAAAATGATTTCTATTTATGGAAAAAAATTGGTTGATTTTGTTTTGAAGAAAGCAAGGTTAAGTTGTTTTGAAAACCTTGATCGTCTGTTTAATCGAAGATTGAAAGTAGTTTGAAAATTGACAACAGTCATCTTAATTGAGGTAAGAATAATATCTATGCCTAATTAAGACCTAATGGATTAGAGTTTTATCACAAAATTATTTACAAGCATTATTAAGTTTAAAAATTCAAATGAAATTATATTTTAAAGTATTTTAAAATACATAAAAACGCACCATTTTAAACCTAAAAAAATATGTCAAATAAATAATATTTTTGTGATTTTTTTGGATATTCATAAAATAGGTATGATAAATGAGTAGTGTGTGAAAAATCAAGTGAAAATGATTTAATTTGATAGGTTAAATAATTGGTTAAAGTTGTAAAAAAATGAAGAAAAATAGCATAAATGGTTGATTTTGTTTGGAACAAGGTTTTTAAGCCAACTGAGTTGAGTGCTCAGTACATCAAAGGGATAGAAAACATTGAAAATATTATGTGAAAACAAGGCATTTTGGAAAAAGTTTAAAAAATAACAAACAAAAGGTCTGAGGGGGGGTCGAACCCCAGACCTTGGGCAAGAGACTGGACGCACGTTGTGGCCAATAGAGAATACGATGAATTCAAGTTAGAACATGCATACCATTCAAAATATAATAAAATTGGGTCTGAGAATTTGAAAATGGCGCGCCACCACCATATTCATCTTAAACCTCTCATCACTCAATTCTGAAATTTCCATCTCCCTCGTTGCTCAACCATTTGCAGAGATGTAAACATGAAACTTGTTCTAAATTCTCTCACGATTCCAGATATGTAACTAACATGGATTAAAATTAACTATAGCTACTGAATTAACTAAAATACGTGAAGTACCCTAAAAATTGAAAATGAAATTAAATGATGATGCTGATGAAAAAATGAAAGATGATAGAGGGGTTTTGATCCTCTGACAATATAGAATGAACTGGTATTGAACTATATTGAAAAGAGTACTTGAATGAAAGAGTTGAAGTTTAAAAAACTTACCTCTAAGAATGGAGGAAGATGACTATGGTAGAGGACTCCCAGCAATGAATTGACGATTGCAAAAGCTTTTTGGTAACTCACTGATGATAATTGGATGCTTACTTCAACTTGAAAGCTTCAGAATCTTCTACCCGACCCTTCTTGCTTGAGCTCGAAGTGAAAATGGAATATGGTGATTCTGCACTTACAAATGCGTTGCAGAATCTGAATAGCTTCACTACACCTCAAGGAATATGTTGATATGCTTAGACTTGATTGACACCCTCTGAATTGCTCTGCACGACCCCACTTGCTTAAGCTCCAAGTTGAAAGTGGATATGGTGATCCTCCACTTTCAGAAGTGTCCCAGGTTATTGGATCACTTCTAATGGACCTCCCTGAGATGTTAGAAAGCTTACTTTCAAAGGAAGAGCTTTGATTTGAAGAATTCAATTCTTCTTGCTAAAGAGCCTGAGAAAACAATAAGCAAGAGGGAGAGAAGGAGAAAGCAAGAATTGTAGTTTCTTTAGTGTGATCAATACTGAGGAGAGCACTTCTATTTATAGCCAAATGATTTGAAGTAGTAGAGAGTGAAGTAAGCTTGGATGAGGTCATAACTTTTGAAACTTAGTAGTGAAGAAATGTGAAATATCCAAGTGCAATGATGGATTTTTTTGATACCACTCCCTACCCTTGGTTTTGCTTGATCTTGCGGGACAAATCTGATGCAGAAATGTGTTCCAATTGGTTGGGAAGAGATAAACGTAATCATTACATAATCACATGTCTTTAGTTTTTTGGGAATATGCTTCAATCTTTATGCAATGATGAAAATTAATACATGGCATTTCTGCTGATGTATTATGTGTCACGTAGCATCAATTGGTAGAGGCATTTGCACAAAATTAGCAATAGGCAAAAATTTGGTCATGGCTTAGATAACTTCAAATGCCCAACTTTAAACATACATAACTTTTTGCTCAAAATGAATTTGGAGATGCTTGAGCATAATTTGGAAAGCCCTTGGTATATACTTTAATCCATATATTTTATGTTTTCTCTAAATAATTAGGGATCTTAGTGAAAATGACCTATAAAGTTTGAAGAAAACTAAGGTTTTTCACCATTTTTAACTTTGCAGCAACTTTGAAGCTCCATATCTCTTCAATGGTTGATCTTTTGCGAAATAAAGAGGTATGACAAAGTTGTTCATTGGACAAAAATCTACAACTTTGATGTAGTAAGTTTTCTTTAGTGTGTACTTGAAATTTTGAGATACTCCCTCTCAAAGTTTGAAGAAAATCCTTGAAAAACACTTAGAAAAAATTTCTAAGTATGAAAAGTCAAACTTTGACTTTTTGATCCCTAATTGATTTTCTTGATTTTTCTTGGTCAAATGACTTCACTAATCATATATTGATGATTTTAATTCTCAAAAGTCCATGGTTGACCAAAAATCCAAAAAGTCAAAGATAATCCTACACAGTTGACTTTTCCCTAATGAACTGAGTTTCTGGAGATTTCTAATGAATCAAAATATCCTCTTCAAGTGAATGATATGAGTGGATCATATTGAAGTATTAGAGGAACTTGAGCTATAATTTGAGCCATGGGATCTTGTCCTGGTCAAAAGTCAATTGTTCAGGTGAATTAGGTCAAAACCCTAATTGTGGACCAAATGAAATTGATGACTATGGATCTTGAATTGAAGTATATTTTGCTTTAGATATTGATGATGATATAATGTGAAGGCATTTGAGATATGTGAACCATGTTTTTAAGCTTGAAGCTCTTCCCAGGTGTAATCTTAATTTCAGTCTCTAAGGATCTCAAAACCCTAATATGGTTGCACTGATGAACTGGAGGCTCAATGCTTTGAGGTTGGAGATCATGTTGAGATGGATGAAACATATTGACCTCTATGATTGTGTGGAGGATCATGTTGACCATTGATTGATCCTTTTCCTGAATCTCATAGACTAGAAACCCTAATAGAATACCGAGTAAATAGATGATTTCTCTGGGTATCTGTATTGATCTGACTGGGAGATGCCAGATGATGTGACATCTCAGGGGAGTCAAAATTAGGGTATGACAAAGTCCCACAAACTGAAGGGCGTCCCGCAACTGTCAGCACCTTTTCGTAGTGATGATTAGCCGAATGCAGGTCATGCTATTTGTTAGCCTTGTCAATCTCCTATTAAGTGGATTTGATCTAAAACTGATGGTGAAATATTTGGTAGCTTAGGTTGTTAATATATGCATGCTCCCTTTTCTTTAGAGCTTGTTAGGTGATTCTGAAGTTGAACATTTATGCTCCTGTTGATGGATGAATGTGTGCCATGTTTTGTGGATCTTGTCTTGGCATGACTTTGAATGAAGCTATTTGCACCATGAATATTGCATGGGTACTGAGCCGTTTGGCATTTGGAGTTTTCTGGGAACCGGTCGAGGGTGAAAAACGGCAACAATGGAGTCAATCTCAAGATACAAATCCAAGGTGCAAGAGGAGAATTGAAGAATGGGCTATAGGGTAGATGATCAAATTCAGGTCAACAGTCAACATTTGGCCAAAAAGTTAATTGTTAACCCAAAAAGTCAACGGTATCTTTTTGTAATTTTAAATGACTTTGTATGGAGTGTAATAAAATGAAAAATATATGGAAGTGCAATGTAATTGTCTTTGTAATGAGGTTTCCCCCCTTGACTTTGTAATTACTCTTCAAATTCAAACTTTGAAATATATATTTTCCCTCCACTGCTTGAATTTTAGAAAAATAAGCCTCACTTTCCAATCTTTTGCAAACTTTGGATGAACATGATAAGTGAAGACCAAAACTTTTAAAAATGACTCTCCAATGCTTACTTTTCACATGACGTGTAACAAAGTTCCCGACCAAATGACTTATGGTATGAAAACCTAGAGCTATATCTTGTGTTGCAAGAAAATGAGCTCTCCATTCCTCATGCATAGATCAAACTCTCATTTTTCACCTTGTGTAGGGAAATAAACCCTAATCTTTGTTCTTGATGAATTTGGATGAAGAATGATTCTTGTGGCTTGATAAGAAAGAAGTTTATAATGGTCAATGAATTAGAACCTGAACTCCACAAACCATGATTGATGAGGAGACCACTTGAAACAAGCTTGAGTTAAGATTAGAGCCTCAAAGCAGTAGAGAAACCCTAATTGTGGACCAGATGAAATTGATGACTGTGGATCTTGAATTGAAGTATATTTTACTTTAGACATTGATGATAAGAGCATGTGAAGGCATTTGAGATGTGTGAACCATGTTTTGAAGCTTGAAGCTCTTCCCAGGTGAAATTTGGATTACAGTCTCCGAGGATCTCAAAACCCTAATCTGGTTGTATTGATGAACTGGAGGCTCAATGCCTTGAGGTTGGAGATCATGTTGATAAGGATGAAACATCTTGACCTCTATGATTTTGTGGAGGATCATGTTGACCATTGCTTGATCCTTTTCCTGAATCTCATAGACTGGAAACCCTAATAGAATACCTAGTGAATAGGTGATTGCTCTGGGTATCTATATTGATCTGACTGGGAGATCCCAGATGATGTGACATCTTAGGGGGGTCAAAATTAGGGTATGATAGATGCCCCTATTTAAGTTTCTTCCATCCGGAGGGAGGAAGATTGACATCTTAGTCTCTGATGAGTGGAAGAGACTTAAATACTGAAGAATGCCTGAATTTTGGGCGTTCCTGAGATGTCACGGTGATGACGAGATGCTCGTGCATGACTTGATCCCGTTGTCGCATTCTTCGGGGGATAAGGAAGCAAACTCCTTTGGAATATGTCATGTGAACTCTGGTAAATGGATGGAAATGTAGAATGCACAGTCCATTTTCTTTGACTAAGTGATGTTGCTTAGAAAAAGGTAAGTAACCTCCCCTCGTTTCGAATTTCTGATCGTGAAACTGGTCTCAGTTGTCATTTTGGACAATATCTCAGATAAAGAGAAAATCTCCAAAGTTTTGATTCTTCACCAAACTTCTCGCCAGGATCTGTTGGAGAGATGCCATCTGATGGTGGATGAAAACCTTATCATGTTTCCCTTCAAAATTTGTGTTTCTGAAGAAATGCCATATGATTATGTGTCCTTTTGAGGAGCTAATGACTATGTTTGAAAGTGGATGAAATGTCTTCGGCGGAAAACTGTTGTTCATCGACTCTGGGGGGAATTACCCGGTGGACGAACTGTCTTCATAGAAGACTGCTATTCGTTGGCTCCGTGGAGAGTTTTCTGGTAGATGAACTGTTTCTGTGGAAAACTGACGTTCTTTGATTCTGCTAAAGAATTTGCTTGGGGAAGTGGATGAACTGTCTTTGCAGAAGGATGCCATTCATCAACTTAGCATGGAATCCGCTGGGGAAATAATATGTGAATGCAACAATACTGTTGGGAGTAACATTTATTGACACGGCTGGTGATGCGTGGATTCTGGGATCGAACAAACTTCTCGACCGAGATTGCCATTTGTTTGATGTACACGGACTCTCTGAGGAGCCGTGTAAGAATGGAGTTGATCAGCTTGCAAATGGACAAACTACTCTTCTAGGGAGATTTGTTGATTGCTAGTCATGATAAAATTGTCGTCTTAGTTGATGACGCTTGATTATGCCATGTTGAATTGGCTGAAATTTTATAGCTGAAAACAAGCAGTTTTGACTTGTATTGTCGTTTGTTTGTTGTATATGAATTCCGTGACAACTCCGTCGGGGACTTGTGAGGGAAGAGATGTGGTAGATATGAGATCTGTCTTTTAAATTTTCGCCTAGAGTTAGCTAGGGATCTTTGCTGAAGATTTGCTGACAGCAGTAACTCGCTGGGATTTTTTATGCAGCTTCTTTGACAAGGGTAACGCTTGTCTGCTACTGGAAGAATCTCTTGCTTGGGAATGGTATGATCAAAACCTAACTAGACTATGCTGACCATGCAAACATATGGTATATGCGTGACGCATGCATGAATGTTATGATGATTATGAAATGTAAAGTGAATGTGAAGAGAATTATCGCGGATGTGAAATCCTGTGATACGATTTGAGTTTTTTTTGTTGATCAAAAGATGTCTTCTTCTTGAAAAGTATAGCTTGCACTCCGTTGGGGATACCTGGTTGTCGGTTGTCCTCTGTTTGAAATGGAGTGAAATGATTTGAAGTGAAGATCTGTCATCAGGTGATGTTCGCAAAACGACCTTGTGGGAGAAATTTTTTTCCCAGAGTCTCGACCATTTTCGGAGCAACTGTTGGAATTCTTTTTATTGTTTGTAAACCTTAGAGAGAAGTTTCACCTTTATTTTGCAAGTAAATTCATTTTATTTTGAAAATGTTTGTTTCAAGAAAAATGGCTATCAGACTTAAAAAATGCAATTTTAAGAAACTGAATAAGACTCGATTGCAAAGAAGTGGGCATGAAGCTCGAATTGTTATTTATATGAAATGGTAATCAGCGAAAAGATTGATTTCATGGAGTATTTACAAAGTTAGAAATTGGTAATTTTCAGGAAAAGGACTACGTTGAAGCGTGACGACCGTTATATTTCTCTTCCACTTTGAGTTGCGTTGTATTCGTGCTTCATAGAAGATGACCTACTGATGATGAATACTCCGCTATGGGTTTTCTAGATGATCAAGTTTGTCCTGAACACAGTTACTTGCCATATATCCCTAACTTTTACGTAGATTATCCCTTTCGGGTTTTAAATCTACCGGGATTGATTTATTATTTTTATGTCTCTAACTTTTTCCTGAATCGCCCTTTCGGGTTTTCGATCCATCGAGACGCTCTTTTTTTCCTAATCCGCTCTTTGCAAGTTTTCAACTTAGCGAGTTGTTCTTTTGATTATTTAGGCGAATTACTTCTTGAATGCGTCGACGTTTATAGGACGGGTGAATTCTTCTCCATCCATAGTCGTGAGTATTAAGGCACCTTCCGAGAAAGCTCTCTAGACCACGTATGGGCCGTCATAATTCGGAGTCCATTTTCCCCTTGAATCTGTGAGAAAAGATTGAATCTTTTTTAGCACAAGGTCGCCTTCTTTGATTGTGCAAGGTCGGACCTTTTTGTCGAAAGCTTTCTTCATTCTTTGTTGATATAGCTGTCTGTGGCATAAAGTTTTCATGCGCTTTTCTTCGATTAAGTTTAACTCATCGAATTTATTTTGACACCACTCGGCTTCTGTTAATTTTTCCTCCATCAAGACTCTCATTGATGGGATCTCGAACTCTATGGTGAGGACTGCCTCCATGCCATATACAAGGGAGAAAGGAGTTGCTCTAGTTGAAGGGTTAAACTCGTAGCAGCCTAAAACAGAGTTTTTTTGAAACTGCTACAGCGGGAACCAGTTTCTAGTTTGGAGGAACCGGGTTCCTAGACCTTTTTGTGGCGTAAAAATTCTGTTTTTGAATAGGGGAACCGGGTTCCATTGATTCGTACTGAATTTTCTTAAAAACCTCAAGTTTGTCGCGCTGTTTGGACCGTTGGAAAGCTAAAATAAATTCCTATATTATAAAAATGAATTGGGAACCAATATAAAAATATTTAATAAAAATTATACTTGTGGTACATATTCGATCTGTATGAGTTGATAAGGATGTTGTATGCTTGATGCAATTGGTTGTACGAATTCGATCTGTATGAACTGATAATAATGCCTTGTGATGAATTAGCAATAAATATGCTTTTATTAAGTAGTTGAATTAACCGTGTCATGTCGTTACTTGTCTTGTGTACTATGATGTTTGCTGATTAATATGATGAATTTAGTTGAATTGCATCCAATTGTTGGCGAGATAACGTTGTAGGCCCTATGGCCAATGTCGATAAGTTGTATGTTGATGTTGAATTTATTGTTGTTGTAGGCCCTATGGCCAATGTTGATAAGTTGTATGTTGTTGTTGAATTTATTGTTGCTGTTGTAGGCCCTATGGCCAATGTTGATTGAATTGAGTTGCTGTTGTTATAAGTTATTGTTGATGCGTTGATTAAGTTGCAGCTCCTATGACCAACGTTGTTAAGTTGTTTTGCAGTTGCTAGTATTGTGACCAATGTTGATTAAGTTGTTGCATTTTGATGTTGTGTTTATTAAGTTGGTGTTGTGGTTGTTTTCGCATGCATAGCATTATCAAGTTGGCCTGGATTGGCAATTTTAAGATGGAGCTAATGCTCTCCACGTTGGCCTGGATTGGAAAATAAGTTGAAAGCTTATGCCTTGTTGACGCCTCGATAACCTGGTGGATTTTTAAGTGAGGATTTCTGCTCCAATGGTACCACATGCATATGCATAGTTGAGTCACATCTAGAGTTGTATGTTGTTTGAGGTTGCCATTAAGTTGTGATATTTTGATGTTGTATGTATTAAGTTGTTGTTGTTAAGGAGTTACTGTTATTAGTAAGTTATTGTTGGTGTTAAGTTGCTGTTGTAATTAAGTCGTTGTTGTGGTTTTTATGTTGATGGTTGATTTAATGTTGTTGATGTTAACAACTTGTGTTGATTTAAGTCTGTCTGTTACTTGTTGTATAGTTGTTGTATGAAGTGGTGAAATTATGTATGATCTATATCTCCCATATTATTTATTATGCACCTTTATATTGTAAGATATATCACCCTTCTGTTTGAATGTTACCCCTATGTTGGTAACGTGCAGGTGATATGCAGTGATGAAGATTCAGTAGCTTCATCGAGTCCAAGTTGGTGTGTTGCTCTGATACATAGCACTCGGGGGGATGTTTATGTTGTGGTTCCTATGTTTTTATTACTGTAGTTTAATAATTATAATTTGAATTTGTTGTTAGTTGAATAAATATTGTTAAATGAATTCTAAGTTAAAAGTTGCGAGTTTCGCTGCGTTATTAATAAAAGAAGTTGTTTTTTGGTTATTAGAATGAAGTAAGTTATCAATTGTCATTCGAATGCTATGTATCTATGTTCAGTGAAATACAAGTTGAAGTTTATGTTGAAGTGTGATACCCTGAATATGTTGAAAAGTTTTTAAATATTCTGATTTTTGTATTATAATCTACCGGGTAGATTTGGGGTGTTACAATAATTATTCTACAAATTTCGTACTATTAAAAATCTTGTTGTATTCATATCTTGTTTTCCAGAATTGTTGGAATTAAGATTACTTGGTTTTCTATTCCTTGTTGTCCAGGATTGTTGGAAGCAAGAACTTGAAAGTGAGAGGATTGTTCTCATTTCAACTTGATTATTCCAAAAGAATTGTTCTTGGTGGCTTTGTTGTTAGAAGATTTTAGGAGAAGTCTTGGGTTTAGGCTTGTACAAATATCTAACAATAGTGAAATCTCTTTCGTGTTGAAAGGGGACTGGAGTACTCTCGGATTGTGAACCAGGATATATGGTCGTGTTCTTTACTTTTCTGCTTTTACCGCTTTCATCACAAATCATAAACCAGAAAAGAAAAGTAACACATTTCTAAACTCTTGCAGCAAACCAAAAAATAACAACTTGTTTCTAAAACTGGATAAATTTTCAAAGTCCTAATTCACCCAAGCGCACTCTTAAACATACAAAACCTAGGTCTCTTATTTTTTGAGAGTATTCAACGGAAATATCTATGCGAATATGAATCGACACATTAACTGGAAAAAATCTAAATTAATTTGTTATTTTCATTACCTTCATATTGGTGGTATTTGTTTTGGTGTGAAAGGATCAGGAGCAACAGAAAAACTGAAAGTATCTCTCCATTTAACAGCTTGGCCACTAAACAACGTACCATTGAAGAAATATCTTTCTTTTTTTTAAATCACGTGAATAATACTCCTTTCATATATCAGCTTAGGTCATAAAATTTGTGAATTATATCATCATCTTATTCATAAAATATACGAATACCATCGATCATAGTGATAATTTCATATATGTAGAATGAAGGAATGGTGGAAAAGATAATTTCAAAGTGGAGAATAATGGATGTGGAATGAAGAATTGTTTGGAAAGAGCTACATGTATTTATAAGCAACTAACATAATTTGAATGTGTAACATCACTCTATTTAATTAACCACTAGCGGGAGACCCGTGCTATCGCACGGGGCCGGTTGGATTTCTTATTACGTGAATAAGATAAATCTTATGAAGTTAATCCGTATATACTTAGACAATACGCAAACTAGTTGGATCAACATATGTAATAAATTTAAACATGTAATATGTTAAATAAAATACAGCAATAAAATATATGTACGTATATATTGATACTACATGTATAAATCTGACGTGTTTGAATTTCGACATTATAAACACTGCATATAATAATAAATTGAATTGACAAATAAATAAAAAAGACGTTTTAATTCTTTTAAAAAAGGTTATGGTATTTAGTAATTCAAAACAATGCATATAACAATAAAAATAATAATAATGATGATAATAATAGTAATAACACACACACACACACATATATATATATATATATATATATATATATATATATATATATATATATATATATATAATTATATATATATAATTATATATATAATTATATATATATATATATATATATATATATATATATATATATATAGAATATATGTATTTGTTATGATAAATTGTTAACAAATATAATATATTCATAATTACAACCGTTTAATAGGCCCGTCTGTTGAAGGCCCAATACAAAATACATTTCATGATGCAAACAATTGGGAAACCAAAGAAAATAAAATACAATGGATTTAATAGAAGAAACCGTGTAGTAGAAGGAACATAACAGGTCTGCAGAGAAGTAATAGTAGCTTTGGAACTTACAAAAATTAAATAATTTGTGCAATTGTTATTGGAAACGTCCCAAAGTACTCTCATCTCTCCATTCAATTTTTTTTCGTTTCATAATCCTTCTCTGTAGCTCCTCACTTCCTATCTCTTGTCAATTTTTTCTGCCTTAGACAGGATGAAGATGACATCGAGTAGTCAGAGAGTTGCCTCACAGTTGATCAAAGCGCACAAGAATCCCACGGTCAATCGACAAAGAAATGGTTGCCATGGTTGGATCTCAGACGACTCCGTTTCATGCAACAGGTAATTAGAATTTAATCTTGTTTTTTGTCGAACACGATGTATATATGTTGTTAACAGGCAAAAAAAAAAGTTATTTATCAATCTGTATGTATTAGGGTATTTCTATTTTGCTGGTGTTTATTTGGGTCGATTAGGGCTTTGCGTTTAAGATTCAACGAATATCCCATATTTCATTAGTGGAGGTTAAAGTTTGGAATATTTGTTAGAGTCATTGAATGAAAAACAGTATGAATTCTATTGGTTTGTATGTCTGTTGATATAATTTCTGTCCCAATTTGATCATGATTGTTGCATATATATATATTTATTATCTGTTTGCTGGATATGTTGATACCTGTAATCGATGGGACTTTTGTTGATCTCATATTATGATTTTTATAGTATCTTAGTACACGTCTCTCTTTGTTCAGTGAGGAAGCTGCCATGGAAGTAGTTAAAGAACTTGTTGATGAGGTGGGAGAATCATCTGGAAAAAGGAAACCTGCAAAAAAAAAAGTTAGGTTTGCAGAAGCTCAGGAAACAGCAGCTTTAGTTCGACCAATGAACAACAAAAGTATTTTTATCAATGAAGTGAAGGTCGAAAAAATTGATTCTGACTATGCTGGCAGGCAGGAAGCTCGCATAGTAAAAGGAATTACGAAGAAGTCATCGACTGTCGTTACCAAAAGAGTTGGGAATAAAGTAACGGTTAGAAAGATGAGTACTAACAGGAATGGTTCTGGCGGTTCAGACCCTGAAGAAGTAGTAGGGAATGGAACTAAGAAAGGGCAGTTGAAAACTGGGAGGAAGGCATTCAATCCATTTATAGTTAAGGTGGCAACGAATGGGGCGAAGAAAACATATTGTTGGGAAATTGCAATCAAAAATGGAAAAACTAAGAGAGGAAATGTTCAGGTAATTTAAATATGTTATCGAATTTTGTCTTGTAATCTATTTGATGTTCTCAAGTAGTTTTAATACAATGTATGTTTGAGACAAAGTTGAACCGAATTATGTATGTATTATTGCAGCATTTTCCTAAAGAGGTATCAAAATATTGCTTGCCAATGAATCAAAAGGAGATTATTATTAGAGATATCGATTCTCATCAAGAATTCAGGTGTACAATCAACACTGCTAATCGGAATGGTGTGCCAAGTCCTTATGAAAAGTACATGACAAAGGGGTGGTACGATTTTGTGAAGACCAAAGGTTTTAAGAGGGGAGACACTTTGAGATGTGAGATGCCTCGCTTTACTCCATTTTTGTACGTCGCCTTGAAAGATAAATGATGGAAAAGGAGCAGTGTTGAAGTGGGAAATGCTGGTGAAGTTATCATTTGGGATGCAATTGTGTTCTCTATTTTTGGAAAGATGTTTTACACTGTTATTTGAGCTGTAATGTTATTAATGTTGTTTTCTTGACCATTTTGGTTGTGAAAATGTCATGTAAGAAATTATGAACACTCTGTGATTTGATGTTGAATTGTTATCTGGTGTATGAATTTAGGAACAAATGGTTTATGATGACAATGTTTTAATAAGCTTATTGGTTTATGATATAGATGTTATATATAACAGCTGCTGAATGTATATTTCAAGTATTGTATGGTTTATATCTATTTCAAAAATACTTTTATTTATACAAATATTTTAAACGTATTTAATATTATATATGAAACAGTTCTTATGTTTTATATTCTATCAATATCAATTATTAAAATAAACCAAAATTTGTAAAATTGATTATTATATACTGAGTATCATAGAATATAACCATATGAGAAAATGAGTAATTACTATAACTACAACTTAACCAACCATGGTTCTACAATACAGTGTTAGAACAAGATTTGTTCTGATCAATTATCTTAGTTTTGATGATAACAATAATATGAATTTTGCTTAAGATAATATGGTACTCTAATCCAATGCAATTTCCTTTTCAGGAAATATATAAAGAGTATGCATAATTCAGCGCTCAGAAGCTTTGTCTCAAGGGTTCAGCATGCAACATCAGAACATGGTCTGGCAAGACATCAGAAGATGGTCGAAGCAGAATCAGAACATGGGTCTATGGAAGCATCAGAAGAACATGAGATCAGAAGCACTGAAGTTCTGATGGTATCACGCTCAGAAGCACTTCAAGGTCAGAAGATCAGAAGATGCTATGCACCAAGCTGTTTGACTCTGATGATATTCAAACGTTGTATTCACAAACATCAGATCAGAAGGAAGTACAAGTGGCAGGCTACGCTGACTGACAAAAGGAACGTTAAAAGCTATTAAAGGCTACGTCAGTAGACACAGCGTGAACAAGGCTCGAGGTAGTTGACAAAAGCGTATAACATTAAATGCGATGCTGTACGGAACACGCAAAGCATTAAATGCACTCAACGGTCATCTTCTCCAACGCCTATAAATATGAAGTTCTGATGAGAAGCAAGGTTAACGATCCTGAACAAAAACAACTCATATTAACTTGCTGAAACGCTGTTCAATTCAAAGCTCAGAATCTTCATCTTCATCAAAGCTCACTACATTGCTGTTGTAATATATTAGTGAGATTAAGCTTAAACGTTAAGAGAAATATCACAGTTTGTGATTATAGCTTTTAAGAAGCAATTGTAATACTCTTAGAATTGATTACATTAAGTTGTAAGGAACTAGAGTGATCGTGTGGATCAGTATACTCTAGGAAGTCTTAGAGGTTATCTAAGCAGGTTGTAACTAGAGTGATCGTGTGGATCAGTAGACTCTAGAAAAGTCTTAGAGGGTATCTAAGCAGTTGTTCCTGGAGTGATCAGTGTGTGATCAGAAGACTCTGGAAGACTTAGTTGCTGACTAAGTGGAGAACCATTGTAATCCGTGCGATTAGTGGATTAAATCCTCAGTTGAGGTAAATCATCTCTGCGGGGGTGGACTGGAGTAGTTTAGTTAACAACGAACCAGGATAAAAATAACTGTGCAATTTATTTTTATCTGTCAAGTTTTTAAAGCTACACTTATTCAAACCCCCCCTTTCTAAGTGTTTTTCTATCCTTCAATTGGCATCAGAGCGCCGGTTCTAAGGTGCAAGCACTTAACCGTGTTTAGAAAAGATTCAGGAAGAGAAAAACGCTTCAGTAAAAGATGGCTGGTGAAATTGAAAAGTCTACACCTGCATCTACATCTGGCTCTGCTGAGCAACACAACGGTAACAATGGTTATACTAGACCGCCGGTATTTGATGATGAAAACTTTGAATACTGGAAAGATAAACTGGAAAGTTACTTTCTTGGTCTAGATGGTGATCTATGGGATCTTCTGATGGATGGTTACAAACATCCAGTAAATGCCAGTGGCGTAAAGCTGACAAGGCAAGAAATGAATGATGATCAGAAGAAGCTTTTCAGGAATCATCATAAATGCAGAAATGTTTTGCTGAATGCTATCTCTCATGCTGAGTATGAGAAGATATCTAACAGGGAAACGGCCTATGACATATATGAGTCCTTGAAAATGACTCATGAAGGAAATGCTCAAGTCAAGGAGACTAAAGCTCTCGCTTTAATCCAGAAGTATGAAGCCTTCAAGATGGAGGATGATGAAGACATTGAAAAGATGTTTTCAAGATTTCAAACTCTTACTGCTGGATTGAGAGTTCTTGACAAGGGATACACCAAGGCTGATCACGTAAAGAAGATCATCAGAAGCTTACCCAGAAGATGGGGTCCTATGGTGACTGCATTCAAGATTGCAAAGAATCTGAATGAAGTTTCTCTGGAAGAGCTTATCAGTGCCTTGAGAAGCCATGAAATAGAGCTGGACGCAAATGAGCCTCAAAAGAAAGGTAAGTCTATTGCATTAAAATCCAATATCAAGAAATGCACTAACGCTTTTCAGGCTAGAGAAGAAGATCCTGAAGAATCAGAATCTGAAGAAGAAGATGAAATGTCCTTGATCTCCAGAAGGCTAAATCAACTCTGGAAGAACAAGCAAAGGAAGTTCAGAGGCGTCAGAAGTTCAAAGAAATTTGAACGTGGAGAATCTTCTGATGACAGAAGATTTGACAAGAAGAAGGTCATGTGCTATGAATGCAATGAGCCTGGACACTTCAAGAATGAATGTCCAAAACTTCAGAAGGAAAATCCCAAGAAGAAGTTTCATAAGAAGAAAGGTCTTATGGCAACCTGGGATGAGTCAGAAGACGATTCAGACTCTGAAGATGAGCAGGCTAACTGTGCGCTGATGGCGACAGAAGATGACGGATCAGAATCTACATCAGAATCAGATTCTGAAGAGGTATTTTCTGAACTTACTAGAGATGAGTTAGTTTCCGGACTAACAGAACTTCTGGAATTCAAGTCTCAGATTAGTCTCAAATACAAAAAGCTGAAAAAGCTATTTGAATTTGAAACAAAGAAGCTTGAGTTGGAAAATTCTGAATTAAAAGAAAAACTTTTAAAATTATCCAATAATGATGGATCTCCTTCTGATTCAGAAAAATCCACTCCAAGTCTAAACCATATTCTGAAAGAATATGATTTAAGTTTCAGGAAGTTCTTATCTAGAAGTATTGGCAGAAGTCAGCTAGCTTCTATGATATATGCTGTGTCTGGAAACAAAAGAGTTGGCATTGGTTTTGAGGGTGAAACCCCATACAAACTTGAACCTGTTGATGAAATGAAATTCACATACAAGCCATTGTATGATCAGTTCAAGTATGGCCACTCCCATGATATTAGGCACACTTCACATGCTCAAAGTTTTCACATAACACACACCAAAAAGCATGTGACACAACCTAGGAAATATCATGAAACTCACATTAAGAATTATCATGCTGTTCCTTCTATTGCTTACAATGTTAAACCCAAGTTCAATCAGAACTTGAGAAAATCTAACAAGAAAGGACCCAAGAAAATGTGGGTACCTAAGGATAAGATTATTCCTATTGCAGATATCCTTGGCTGCAAAAAGGACAAAGCACAACATGTCATGGTACCTGGACTCTGGATGCTCACGACACATGACAGGAAGAAGGTCTATGTTCCAAGACCTGGTGCTTAAGTCTGGAGGAGAAGTCAAGTTTGGAGGAGATCAGAAGGGCAAGATAATTGGCTCTGGAACTATAAAGTCTGGTAACTCTCCTTCCATTTCTAATGTACTTCTTGTAGAAGGATTAACACATAACCTCTTATCTATCAGTCAATTGAGTGACAATGGTTATGATATAATCTTTAATCAAAAGTCTTGCAAGGCTGTAAATCAGAAGGATGGCTCAATCCTATTTACAGGCAAGAGGAAGAACAACATTTATAAGACAGATCTGCAAGATCTTATGAGTCAGAAGGTGACTTGTCTTATGTCTGTTTCTGAAGAGCAGTGGGTCTGGCACAGAAGATTAGGTCATGCTAGTTTGAGAAAGATTTCTCAGATTAACAAACTGGATCTTGTCAGAGGACTCCCTAATCTGAAATTCAAATCAGATGCTCTTTGTGAAGCATGTCAGAAGGGCAAGTTCTCCAAACCTGCATTCAAGTCCAAGAATGTTGTTTCTACCTCAAGGCCATTAGAACTCTTGCACATTGATCTGTTTGGCCCAGTCAAAACAGCATCTGTCAGAGGGAAGAAATATGGATTAGTCATCGTAGATGATTATAGTCGCTGGACGTGGGTAAAATTCTTGAAACACAAGGATGAGACTCATTCAGTGTTCTTTGATTTCTGCATTCAGATTCAATCTGAAAAAGAGTGTAAAATCACAAAGGTCAGAAGTGATCATGGTGGTGAATTTGAGAACAAATCCTTTGAAGAATTCTTCAAAGAAAATGGTATTGCCCATGATTTCTCTTGTCCTAGAACTCCACAGCAAAATGGAGTTGTAGAACGAAAGAATAGGACTCTGCAAGAAATGGCCAGAACCATGATCAATGAAACCAATATGGCTAAGCATTTCTGGGCAGAAGCAATAAACACTGCATGCTATATTCAGAATAGAATCTCTATCAGACCTATTCTAAATAAGACTCCTTATGAATTGTGGAAGAATAAAAAGCCCAACATTTCATATTTCCATCCTTTTGGATGTGTATGCTTTATTCTGAACACTAAAGATCATCTTGGTAAGTTTGATTCCAAAGCACAAAAATGTTTCCTTCTTGGATATTCTGAACTCTCAAAAGGCTACAGAGTATACAATACTGAAACATTGATTGTGGAAGAATCAATCAATATCAGGTTTGATGATAAGCTTGGTTCTGAAAAACCAAAGCAGTTTGATAATTTTGCAGATTGTGATATTGATATATCAGAAGTTGTTGAGCCAAGAAGCAACGCATCAGAAGCAGAGCTTCTCAGAAGCAAAGAATCTGAAGATCAAGTATCAGCTTCTCTGGAGAATCTAAACATTTCTGAAGAACCATCTGTCAGAAGATCATCCAGACTCACTTCTGGTCATTCAGAAGATGTCATTCTTGGAAAGAAGGATGATCCAATCAGAACAAGAGCATTCCTTAAGAACAATGCAGACTGTCAATTAGGTCTTGTATCTTTGATCGAGCCAACTTCTGTTGATCATGCTCTAGAAGATCCAGACTGGATAATTGCTATGCAAGAAGAACTGAATCAGTTTACAAGGAATGATGTTTGGGATCTTGTTCCTAGACCAGATGGATTCAATATAATCGGTACAAAATGGGTCTTCAGAAACAAGCTCAGTGAGAAAGGTGAAGTGGTAAGGAACAAAGCCAGACTGGTGGCTCAGGGTTATAGTCAGCAAGAAGGGATTGACTATACAGAAACCTTTGCACCAGTGGCCAGGTTAGAATCTATTCGTCTATTAATTTCATTTGCCACTCAACATAACATCACTCTCTATCAGATGGATGTTAAGAGTGCCTTCTTAAATGGTTATATAGATGAAGAAGTTTATGTCCATCAACCTCCTGGTTTTGAAGACTCTATGTCTCCTAATCATGTTTTTAAACTAAAGAAATCGTTGTATGGATTGAAACAAGCTCCCAGAGCTTGGTATGAACGCTTAAGTTCTTTCCTTCTGGATAATGGTTTCACTAGAGGAAAAGTGGATACTACTCTCTTTTGTAAAACCTTTAAAAGGGATATTTTAATTTGTCAAATATATGTAGATGATATTATTTTTGGAACATCTAATGCTACACTTGGAAAGGAGTTTGCTGAGTCTATGCAGGCTGAGTTTGAAATGAGCATGATGGGAGAACTCAAGTATTTCCTTGGAATACAAATAAATCAAACATCAGAAGGAACGTATGTTCACCAAACCAAGTATGTGAAGGAACTTCTGAAGAAGTTTAATCTTCTAGACTGCAAAGAAGCCAAAACTCCTATGCATCCAACATGCATCCTAGGTAAGGATGAGGTAAGTAAGAAGGTAGATCAGAAGTTATACAGAGGTATGATTGGATCTCTTCTATATTTGACTGCTTCTAGACCTGACATTCTGTTCAGTGTTTGTTTGTGTGCTAGATTCCAATCAGATCCTAGAGAATCTCATTTAACTGCTGTTAAGAGAATTCTAAGGTATCTGAAAGGTACTACTAATGTTGGCTTAGTTTACAGAAAATCTAAAGAATACAACTTAGTAGGATTCTGCGATGCTGACTATGCTGGAGACAGAATTGAAAGAAAGAGTACTTCAGGAAGTTGCCAATTTCTTGGAAGTCATTTGATCTCCTGGTATAGCAAGAAGCAAGCAACTATTGCTCTATCAACAACAGAAGCAGAATATGTCGCTGCTGCTGGTTGCAGTACACAGATGCTCTGGATGAAGAGTCAGTTAGAAGATTATCAGATATATGAGAGTAACATTCCTATATTATGTGATAATACTTCTGCTATATGTTTATCTAAGAATCCTATTCTTCATTCAAAGGCTAAACATATTGAGATTAAACATCATTTCATAAGGGACTATGTTCAGAAGGGTGTTATATCTTTAAAATTTGTGGATACAGACCATCAATGGGCTGATATCTTTACAAAACCCCTGGCTGAAGATAGGTTTAAGTTCATTCTGAAGAACATCAGTATGGATTTATGCCCAGAATGAGAAGATGAGAAGTTCTTACGTATGAGTATCTTCTGAAATGAATGTGAATTTTTTTTTAAATCAGAAGTTCTGATTGAAATCTTTTAGAAATTATGATTCGGTTATTACTAACGTTTCATTGTCTAAGTTGATTCAGAACCTCTTTTAAAGCAAAACAGCTGTAACGTTTTATCTCGGGATGGTAAACCTGTCATTACTGTTCATGGATAAGCGCGCGTGCAGTTGAAGGGACGCCGACCATAGGTAACTGTGCTAGTCACCTCATTTGTCTTTATTATCTCTCCTCATGTCACGTAACATTAAATGCTATCCATCATTTGTTTCATTTTATTTTCTTTTAAATACTCTTCAAACGCTTCTCTTTCCCTCTTATATTTTCTCTACTACACTCTATATTTGTTTTCCTTCTCTATCTCTTTGCATTCATATCAAACCCTAGCTGTTCATTATCTGCAAATCCATCATGAACTCTTCATCAAGCCCAGGAAACCATGGAAATGATCAAAACAAAAAGAGAAAAGCTGTTGAAACATCTTCGTCCAAACCCAAAAAGATAAAGATCACCTATGACCCTCTCAAGGTGAATCCTTTCGAAGCAAAGTTGTCTGGAAACTATTCTAGACGTGTGTTTCAACCCCCTGGTGAAAGTCCTCCATCATCTCCATCTTCTTCCTCATCTTTTTACCTTCAAGACTCAACTTCCTCTTCATCTAACCTTTCCTCTCCCTCAACCCATTCCGAAGAAATCTCTTCATCTTCACCCGCTGAGAATGTTGTTTCTGATAAAGATTGTGGAAGATCTGCATCAGAATCAAGTCTCCCTGACCCCTCGCCTGGAAGCCCAAGAAGCAGTAACTTATGACAGGGTTCAAGACATGCTGGCGCAGATTTTGTCTTAGCTAGGGTCTTAGTCTTTGGTCTTAGTAGTTTTCTTTCCTTGTTGCATCTGCTTGTTAAACATCTTCTCATGTAATATCGTTTGATTATCAATGAAAAGTTTCTTGGTTTTACATTCCAGTGTTTTTATTTGTCGTTTTATTCATCTGAATCTTTTGAAATATTCTTTTTGATGTTATGACAAAAAGGGGGAGAAAGATAAATGATAAATGATTTGATTAATCTATCAGTTGCTGGGTAAAGCTCCCACACATTTTCTAACAAGAACTGCAAGTTCTATATGGTTTAAGTGTTTTGCAGGTATAAAGAAGTGAAGAAAATCTTCAAAGCAAACACAAGAAGCAAAACCATAAGAAGTGTTATTCTGTAAAAAGAATAAGCTCATGGAAACTGAAGCAAGCTGAGTGCTGTCACGCTTCAGAAATCAGAAGCAAGAAAGAAGAATGAATCAGAAGCACTGATAATAGAATTTGATCCATATTTGTCTATTTGATCTGACAAAATTCTATTTGCTCTGATAACATTATTTTAGCCTATATGGCTCTGATACATATCATGTGTTCTAATATACATTTTATGTTCTGACTCGTTCATGCTGACTTTTGTCGTTTAGTTTTTGTTCTGTAACATTTCAGGATGTAGAGATGCTCTGATGATGCTCTGGTACATTCAACAATGTTCTGATACAAATCTAGCATGAAGTGATGTTGGTAGAAATTCAAAGCTCTGAAGCTATCCGAGGGAAGCAGAAATCAGAAGCTGGGAATGTTCTAAAGATCCAGAAAACTCAAGTTCTGAAGCTGTCCTAAATGGAAGCAGAAATCAGAAGCTGTGAATGTTCTGAAGATCAAAGAAATTCAAGTTCTGAAGCTGTCCTAAATGGAAGCAGAAATCAGAAGCTGTGAATGTTCTGAAGATCAAAGAAATTCAAGTTCTGAAGCTGTCCTAGATGGAAGCAGGAATCAGAAGCTGTGAGTGTTCTAGGGATCTAAAGAAATTCTAGTTCTAAAGCTGTCCAATGGAAGCAGAAGTCAGAAGCTATGAATTCTCTAAAGACAGAAGCTTATGTGATCGTCTCTACCGAAATAATCAGGGAAGTCTTTTATTAAAGTTCTTCGAGTATTTATTTCAGGGGGAGATTATTTATCTCAGGGGGAGATTGTTAATCTCAGGGGGAGACATATTCATATGCTTATGCTATAGCTGTGTAATTTGTCTTTTTCCGTCTGCTCTTTCTGATCGCAAATTCATATCATTTATATATGTTTTTGTCATCATCAAAAAGGGGGAGATTGTTAGAACAAGATTTGTTCTGATCAATTATCTTAGTTTTGATGATAACAATAATATGAATTTTGCTTAAGATAATATGGTACTCTAATCCAATGCAATTTCCTTTTCAGGAAATATATAAAGAGTATGCATAATTCAGCGCTCAGAAGCTTTGTCTCAAGGGTTCAGCATGCAACATCAGAACATGGTCTGGCAAGACATCAGAAGATGGTCGAAGCAGAATCAGAACATGGGTCTATGGAAGCATCAGAAGAACATGAGATCAGAAGCACTGAAGTTCTGATGGTATCACGCTCAGAAGCACTTCAAGGTCAGAAGATCAGAAGATGCTATGCACCAAGCTGTTTGACTCTGATGATATTCAAACGTTGTATTCACAAACATCAGATCAGAAGGAAGTACAAGTGGCAGGCTACGCTGACTGACAAAAGGAACGTTAAAAGCTATTAAAGGCTACGTCAGTAGACACAGCGTGAACAAGGCTCGAGGTAGTTGACAAAAGCGTATAACATTAAATGCGATGCTGTACGGAACACGCAAAGCATTAAATGCACTCAACGGTCATCTTCTCCAACGCCTATAAATATGAAGTTCTGATGAGAAGCAAGGTTAACGATCCTGAACAAAAACAACTCATATTAACTTGCTGAAACGCTGTTCAATTCAAAGCTCAGAATCTTCATCTTCATCAAAGCTCACTACATTGCTGTTGTAATATATTAGTGAGATTAAGCTTAAACGTTAAGAGAAATATCACAGTTTGTGATTATAGCTTTTAAGAAGCAATTGTAATACTCTTAGAATTGATTACATTAAGTTGTAAGGAACTAGAGTGATCGTGTGGATCAGTATACTCTAGGAAGTCTTAGAGGTTATCTAAGCAGGTTGTAACTAGAGTGATCGTGTGGATCAGTAGACTCTAGAAAAGTCTTAGAGGGTATCGAAGCAGTTGTTCCTGGAGTGATCAGTGTGTGATCAGAAGACTCTGGAAGACTTAGTTGCTGACTAAGTGGAGAACCATTGTAATCCGTGCGATTAGTGGATTAAATCCTCAGTTGAGGTAAATCATCTCTGCGGGGGTGGACTGGAGTAGTTTAGTTAACAACGAACCAGGATAAAAATAACTGTGCAATTTATTTTTATCTGTCAAGTTTTTAAAGCTACACTTATTCAAACCCCCCCTTTCTAAGTGTTTTTCTATCCTTCATACAGGCCCATAACTATTTACAGGCCCAATTTTTATATTGTATCTAAGTGTATATATAGGTACATTTCTAATAGGACAGCCAAAACACCAAATATTTTATTATCAGTCTAACTTTGAAGATGGTGAAATGGGGAGTCCCCTTTGTTCCTTCTCCTACCAGCAGGTAATTGGTTTTTTCATGCTTAAATAAGTTGGCATTTGAAAGATAAGTTAAAAGTCTCATAATTATTTATGCATGCATGAGGAAAAAACTTGGTGGTGTAAAGAGATGATGCACAACAAATTTTTTTTTATATTGACAGATCTAGCAATTTCATTTTTGTTTTTTACTGTGTTTCAGTGATCCTGAGAGAGACAGCCTTGAATGGGTGCGTAACATACATATTGAGTTTGAAGACGAGCAAAATAAAATGTATGAGACACTCATAAAAGACGGATATCTTACAGAGGATGAACGCAAGGCCGATTATAGCGGCGAGGTTCGGTGGAGGTCGAATGTCACCGAATCAAACATGAACGGACAAAATGCACTTGTAAGTATCTAAATAAGCTGTAAATATTTATATTGATGATACTCTATATTTTCTTTAAATTGCTCTATTCTTATGGAAAATTACAGAACATTCCAATGGCAATTTCAAGAACATGTTTTGGTAAAGCACAAAGTTCAATAAGGATGGTAGATCTGGTTGATGGAAAAGGATATTACTGTGTCATTATTAGAGCAAGTAGAAATGCTTATGAGAAACGTATTGGTATTGGCTGGTACGCTTTTGCGAGGGAGAAAAAGCTTCAATGCGGAGATGTCCTTGAATTCTCCATGAATCCTTTTGCAGGCGTGATGTTTGTGGAGTTGTTCCGCCGAAGTTGATGATGATGTTAACTTATTAAATATTTAGTGAGTAGTATGATATGAGCTGCGTGTTTTTATTGCTTTCATTATGTTGTGTGAACAATCTGCCATTTGGTTTTATATTTTGTGTCGAATGTTAAAGCTATATCAACTTTGGAGTATATTAACTTCGTGATTATTATTTACATTTGTTTCAGTAAAAGAATATCATTGTTGTGGTTTAAACAGTAAGCATTGTTATATTATAATACGCATTACCGTGGCTAAGAAGAAAATATGTGGAAATCAAATGGTATGATGCAAATAATATACGCAATTTAGTAATAAGTATTGGGGAAGAATAATTTAATCCAATAAACAAAAAAAAATTAATACATCTTGAATAAAAAGATAATAGCACAGTGTCTGTGGCTAGTGGTTGGTTATTATGCGTATGTATGCTTCATTAAAATATGAACGACAAATGACGTGCCGACTAATTAAGTACGTAACAATAATATATATATATATATATATATATATATATATATATTTATATATATAAATTTATAAATATATATATATATATATAAATATATATATATATATATATATATATATATATATATAAATATATATATATATATATATATATATATATATATATATATATATATATATATATATTTGATATATGACATTGTTGTGAAAAATTATTAACAAATTTAATATATTTATAATCATAAGATGTTTGTAATAAATAATTTGCAATGTGAGTGGTGGCCATTATCTTTTTAAAACAAATATGAATGGTATAAGAAATAATTGTTACTAAAAATTTCATTGTAGATAACATATAAAAGTAGACTTTAAATTTGTATACAATTAAATATTTTGTTACTAAGAAATCATAAAGAAAAAATAATTTAGACTTAAAATGTTGATACAATTAAATGTGGTATTTTTTTGATATAATTTGAACAACATAGCAATAAAATAATAAAAACATTATATTGCATTATTTAATTAATAGGCACAAGACAGTATCTTATATAGTTAGTACTTAATTTAATCATTTAAAAAAATGTTTAAACACGTGGGAGATTTTTTTAATTTGTTAAAGCAAAATATGTTTAATGTGATATATAAATACTGTTTGAATAGACATCAAAACGTGGTTGAAAATATTTTGGAGATTTCAACAGTTTCACGTTTACCTAATATGTCACTCAGCATTGGAAAAGTTTTTTCAATAACCAATGCAATCATGACGACGAAGCTAAACAGTTTCCAAGAAGCAATGAGTTGATTTCTTCCAAAAGTTGCCACTTTGATATAAGTGTTGTATCCTACTGAAATTTACTCCACAGTTCATTCCGATTGACACCTGCGAAAACATCAATCCTTGCTTTCAATAAAATGACTCGCTCATCCGAAGTAGCAAAGGCATGCAGGTGAATAATCTGTTTTTCATCAGCATTAATACTCTTTCAGATTTTACTTCGGTTGTTTAAATATCATTTGTACATCTTTTTTAATGTGTAGGAATCTAAAATATGTTGTGGTTCGTGATCGATGGGAACGATTTGCCGTCAAAAGAAAGCTCAGGCGTTTATCTCAGGATCTCAACAGGTCATTGAAATGGAAAAGAAACCGGGTAACCAAGTTGTGCGTAACTTTGGGTTTGGGGGTTATAGACCGTGAAACATGCATGTGGGAAAAGGAGAAAAAGTTGAGGAATATATCAGCTGTGTGGCAACGAAAGATGGTTGACATCAAGTGGAGGGGAAAGCATGAGGGAAAGAAGCTTGGTTTAGCGTACGCCGTAGTTGAAGATGTTCAGGTCGTGTCGGATGTTATGATCGGTGCCGGTCTTGATGTGAACCACAAAGTGGTCGATGTGTGTGAGGGGCTGTCTGTTGTGTATGTGGATTTAGAAGGTGAAAGGTATGCCATTACTTTAATTAGATAAGTAAATATTTAAATCTTTAAATATACTGTGTTGTTTTAAATTCATGTTGTAATTATCTTATTTGTATATATGGCAGTGAATGGAAGGCGTGGTCGGATATGGTTGCCAACATGAAAAATTGGTGAGTGAATTACGTGCAACAATGTGTAATAATAGTATAACCTGGTTATTCAGGATTTAATTTGGTGATATGTAAGAAACTGTAATTTTTTTCCTTTTAATAGTTTTGTGTTTGTCTAACGCATACAGTTTTCATTACTGCAGAATATCGTGTTCATGTATTGTTCTTCCAGCTTATGAGAAAGTTGAAGGATGTCAGCTTGGTATTCTTCTGCTTGCAGGAGATGTTGAATTCAGACTTCTATAACTTATTTTGCTTTTTTTAATTTTATTTTAATTATAAGTTATCAATGCTTTTGGACTGTAATGGTATATTTAACAATGGTTACAATATTTTGGTTTTTCTGTGCTTGATGGTCAAGCATTTGGCAGAAATATTATATTTCTGAGTATATCCTTTGTCTCGAGCTCTTTCTCTCACGCTTTCAATCGCATGTCTTAGCCATTAATTTGCTTTATTTAATTGTGTGTTGTTATTATATATATATATATATGTATATATATATATATATATATATATATATATTTTTTTATATGGGTGCATCCACCATTGAAATACAGACTGAAGGGAAGGTTGCTCCATTGAAACAGGAGAGATCCAAATTCGTAATCTGAACATTATCTATCATGACAGCATGGAATAGGGAAACTTTTCTCTTGCTACAGTTTTCGTTTTAATGTATGGTTCGTTCATTAAATCGTTATTTGGTTCGATTTAACATGTTTTTAGTGTTGTTGATTATCTTATAATGTTTGCACGATTGAATAATGTTACATAGTGATCTTTTTACAAAATCGCAGCATCTCTGTTGTTCAGTTTAGTCAATATAATGCTGGTACCCTTAGCATTATTTGCATCAATAACTTGTGAGTTTTGAAAGTATAACAGTAACTTGTTTGTATGAATAAATGTCCAATGGTTAAACATATATTTGTTTAATAAATATGCAATGCTTGAACATATATTTGTTTAAAATTAACAATCTATTTATATTGAATGGATATCAACCATCTATTTGGGATGTGTATTATAATAAAGTGTAGGTTATTCAAACCAATGTTGTATATTAGAGTTTGCATTTTCTTCAACATGCACTCATTCTACATGATACAGTTCGTATTAGAGCAATATTCAGATAAGTGCAAGTGCAATTGCAAATTTATCAAAGACACAACGAAGCTAAATCATAATTGATTAAACATTGCCGAGTCTACGAAAAAAACAAACAAATACAACAATGACATAAACAAAGTTTCCTTTACCATTCAATAAATAAAATAAAAAGTCATATGCTGTAAATCACGGTGGGCGGTGGCTGTTAAGATGTTTTGTTGACTTCGCTTTCAACCTGAATAAAATTAATGTACGTTAATATATAAACAGTATGAGACACTAAGTATATTTATAATTATTCATATAAATTAAAACATGGATAGATAATGGGATGTGGAAGTGTGGATTACCAGTTAACAAAGTGATTGAAAAACTTCCTTGTACACGACATTTGTAGTTGTCGACAGCGGAACATTGTCGTTGTCATGAATCAGTATCTTTAAATTGTTTTTGTTGGTAACTCTAGATATGGCAACATATAATTGACCATGACTAAAGACGGGAGTAGGCAAATACAGTCCGACGGTATCAAGAGATTGACCTTGGGATTTATTAATTGTCATAGCATAAGAGACAATTATTGGAAATTGTTGCCTAATCAACTTAAATGGCCAAGGAGACTCTGAAGGGGACATAGACATTCGAGGAATGTAAAAGAGGTTACCTATATTTTTGCCAGAAATAATTCTTGCCTCAATGACGTGATTGGCCAATCTTGTAACAATAAGTCTTGTGCCATTGCATAATCCTTGAGATTGGTCTAAATTTCTCATCAACATAATTGGTGTACCAACCTTCAATTTGAGAATGTGATTCGGTAGACCGGATGTTCTTAGATTACTCAAGAATTTGGGTGTTAGAACTTCATAAGCTTCAGTGTATGTCGCATCAGTCTTATCTATCTCGTCGGAACTGAGATATTCCTTTTCTTCCCCTAAAGAAAGAGAAAAATATTATTAAAACGTCGGATAATGAAAGACATCTTATACATTTAAGTATTTGACCAATATGAACATTAATGTGATATGTTAATACTGTGTACCTGGTATTAGGTCCAAAATATAATGGTTTATTCTGTCAACAACTTCAATTGTTGATGCAAGAATTGCTTTGCCTTGCAAATAATCAAGACGGGTATAATTTTGCAACGAATCCTGGTACGTGCTTTCAACGATGGCTTGTATGGGATCTTCAAAATCTGTAATTAATAATTCCTGAGGGATCTCTATATCGGCCAATCCATCATTTGGTTCGGATAGCCTACCATCGCCGACATCCAGTATCCATTTCAAGAACTCTACTATATCATTACTGTTCTTATTGCCTCTATCATTCCTAAGCCTCATATTTCTTGTTAGAGTGAGGACCTTGCAGTGATACCACACATAAGATGAGAATATTGATGCATGCACAATATCGGAACGGGAAGCTCTTGGAACAACAGGAAGAATCTGCCGAAAATCTCCGCCGAATACAACAACTTTCCCTCCAAATATTCTACCCGATAGCCCATTTTGATTCATGAGGTCTTTAAGGATTTTGTCTAATGCTTCAAAGCAATTTTTATGTTCCATGGGTGCTTCATCCCATATGATCACATCAGTTGCTTGAAGTAACTGTGCATGCTCGGTATTCTTGTCGATATTGCACGTAGAGTTGTCAAGGGTCGGCACTGGAATTTTGAACTTTGAATGGGCAGTTCTTCCGCCTGGCAATAATAATGAAGCTATGCCACTTGAAGCAACAGTAATACATATTTTTCTCTTTGAACGCAGTGCGCTTGACAGTGTTCTCCACATGAAAGTTTTGCCGGTACCTCCATAACCATGCAAAAAAAACACCCCCCTCTTTGTTTTTTTACAGCTTGCATGATTGTTTCAAAAATACCACGTTGCTCACCTGCACATCGTGAGTTTGCTTATAATTTTTACGGAATTATGTCCAGGGAAATAACGTAACAGAGTTGCAAATATATATCGAGTTTTTTATAAGATAACCTGTGAGTGCTTTGAATAGAGCAGTGAAATTTTTTCTTTCGTCATTAACGTTGTAATCACATTCGTCATATATTAGACGGTTGCCAATGTCTCTTGTGACATATGATTCAGGATATGGCATATCTTTAAACTCATGCAAGCTTCTTCGATTGGACTGCAACATTTCCTTAATGGCAATGAGCGTCAAGTTCTTCAATTCATTGTCCGTTAAATGCAGGTCTATATATTAATAAAAAAAAATCAATCAAACAAAAATATTATTTATTAAATGATATGCTACGATATTTATAGATATTATTAACACAACAAATGATAGATTTGGACTGTTATTTGTTATTAATAATGTGTTTGCATTCTTACATGGAAATAATATAATTTTCGACTAACTATACTAATAACCAACATATCAAATGATAGACCAGGTGTCGCACGCTCGCGAAAAGATTAGAGTCGCCACCAATATATTTATCCCAAAGAGGGAAAGGAATATCAGAAAACCTAGAATAAAGAAAGGATAAGAAAAGGTCTTTCGACCAGAGATAGGGTACGGGAGTCGGTTACGCGAGGGGAAGGTACTAGCACCCCTCACGCCCATCGTACTCGATGGTATCCACCTATGTTTGTTGCTATCTAAAGGGTGTGTTACTTATAAATCTAAAGCTTAGTACTAAGGGAATGCATGCAAATGAAAGAAAAGAAACACGGGGAAAATAAGGTTTATAAATAGTTATGCTCGCTTAGGCCCCGCGACCCAATGCCTACGTATCCTTTTCAGGAATCAGAGCGTCGTAGTTCGGCTCTTTAGTTTTTGTTTGTTTTTGTGTTTTTTAGTGGACGGAGTTACATTCGCAATCTAGCGTCAGGATAGCAGCTCGTTGAATGGAGTCTTATGCGTTACCAGTCTGCGATCGAAAGGAAGCAACGTGTCCGATTAAGGGAAAGAATGCCCTGAAGGCAAGAGAGAGAAGAGAGTTTGAGCGTTTCGAGTGGAACCCTTAAGCAAGGGAGACTCGAGTTGCTCTATGGTTTGTGTCTTTTAGATGTAATTCCATGATGAACAAAACCCAATACAAGGCTTCGCATCACTTCCTTACTTTGTTTAGGTCTAAGCCTTTATTAAGTGTTTTAGATGTTTTTGGTTGGGTATTTTTTAAGGGAGTTTACTTTGCGATTCGAATCACATAAAAATGTATAATGATCGAGAAGCAGATTAGGGAATGAATCCCACTCACTTCTATCCCATTATGTAATGTTCCAGAAACAGATTAGGGAATGAATCCCACTCATTTCTATCCCATTAGTTAATGTTCGAGAAACAGATTAGGGAATGAATCCCACTCATTTCTCTCCCATTAAGTAGTGACAGAGAAACAGATTAGGGAATGAATCCCACTCATTTCTATGCCACTAAGTGATTGAGAAACAGATTAGGGAATGAATCCCACTCATTTCTCTATCACTTTCTTAATGTGATTCGCATCTTCCTTTATTAAATGTTTTAAAGTTGAAAAGAAAAAGAAGAAAACTAGCCTAAAATGAATAACTAGCCTAATGTCATGATTATACCTAATTGTTAGGATTTTAAGGGAAAAGACTAACCTAAAGGTTATGGAGATATTATAGGTCCTAAATCTAAAGGAACAAACAAGTGAAATTACAAGCAAAAATTACAAGCAAAAATCACAAGTAAGCATGATACAAAATTGGTACAAAAATTGGCTAAAAGAATGACTTGAAAATATAGCACAAAACATGAAAACAAATGATTTAGAATATAGTGCAAAAATGAATTAAAAGATACTATTTTTATGAGAATTTTACATGAGAAAAAGAATTCGAATTAAGCATAAAGAAAATAAAATGATTAGCCTAACAAATCTAATATTTTTTATGATTATTTTTTTATGTCAAGATTACCTACAAATCTAACAAGATTTTAACGATCTTTATTGCATTTTTTAGAACCTAAAAATAGTAAAAAAAATCTTAATTCTATCTAAAATCTAAATGAACCCGGGGGTGTAAACTGAATTATAGGTGTGAAGAGTAACTGGCGCATGGCCCAAACAGGGAGGCCCAGAAGAGTTATTGTTTTTGTTCAGTTTCTTATGTGCCAAAAAGTGATATAACGGGCCTAGTGGGGGTGCGCTGGTAGTTGGCCCAATGAAGTTATTTGTTTCAGATTATTGTTAACATTAATTAAGCAACAATTATATTTAGTTAACCATAACTAATTCAATTAATTTAAAAAAAGAAATAAAGAAATGAAAAAGATAGAACTATGCAGCGTGACGTTTCAGCTTCTCTTACTAACTCTCTCTATCGTATCTCACTCGTCTCTCCCAATCAACACAGTTGCCGAAAATCGCTCCGCCGTACCGGAGGCGGCGGAGGGTAGCGAAACCCCAAATAAAACCTAAATATCTAATCCCTACTACGCCCTGAACATAGATCCGGCCACAATTTCACCCAAAAGCAACCTTCTCAACCTCAAATCGAAAAGGGGCGAAGCTAACCCTAACCGAGAGAAACTCCGAATTCCACATGTCAACGCCTCAATTCAATCAAAACAGAAGGGGATCGAAAGGGAAACAGTAATGACCACAATGGCTAGGCAAGAACGACGAGTAAACTGAAGGAAAAGAAACTTACCTGGAATTGAAGAACACACGTGGATTGAAGAGAAAGCCAAAGAGGAGAGTCTTAAGCACGAGACTGCGAAATAAACGCAGGAGGATAAAGTGATTTTCCCGGTGAGTTCTTGAATTCTTTAGCTTGTGTTCACCGCTTCTTCTTTTTCTCTTCGTCTTCTGTTCTTCTTCTATTTTGTTGTTTTGAACAATTCTGAAATGTGGTGTTGTTTGAATTGGAGTGAACTGTGCGTTGAGAGTTATCGTGTGGAGAGTCACGGTGAGGTGTAGAGGCGAAGAAGAGTGGTTTAGCACACCTTCACTCAGAGTTCAATGGAGGAACTCTGAGAGAGGCTTGTGGTTGTGCTCTAATGATGGTGAGGGTGGAAGATGAGTGTGAATGTGATGGAGAAGAGAGGTTGCAGAAGTGAAGATTGGTGGATGAAGATGATGAGGAATGGCATGAAGATGGATGAAGGGTGAGAAGTATGAAGCAGAGTGGTGGAAGAGAATGGTGAATGTGAAGTGTGGATGAAGGATGATTATGGTGTGGGAGCTGTTTCTGAAGAAGGAGCTCAAGTTATATAGAGGTTCATCCTCAAGGTTAGTTTTTGAACTTTTCTGTTACATTCTGTTATAAGAATCTGCTATAAAGAGGTTATAAGTTAGTTAGAAGTTTGTTAAAAATTGGTTAGAGTTAGTTATGAACTGTTAGGATTTTGTACTAGGTTGTTATGAAGCTGTTAGCAATTGGTTGGAAGTGGTTCTGTTAAACTGAATGTTAGGTAGTTAAGTTAGTTGACGCTGAAGGTTAAAAAGAATAACACTTAGTTGTGAATAAATGGTTAAGAGAATTTTTTTGTTTATTTGACTGATTTGTGAAATGTGTTGTATTGAATGGGAATATGTAGGACTGCACGTTTGTTAGTTTATATGGGAATGTGTAGGCTGGAAGTTTATGGTGGACTGTTAGAATGTGTATGGAAATGTTTATGAATGTATGGAATTGTATGGATGTATGGAATTGTTTGATTTTTGTTATGAATGGGGCTGCTGTTTGGTATGGTTTTGTTTTGGTTTAAATTGGAACTTGAGGTAGAATGGTAAATGATTGGGGCTATGGACTATGTGCAGGTAGTGAGCCTTGCTGAGATTCTGTCAGTTGTGTGCAATCAGAACCATAGAACTGAAGCTGTTAGAATGCTGAGATGTACTTAATTCCATTTTTGCTTTTGATGTGCAGGTGTGAATTGTGTTTTGGAATGTTGAGACTCTGCTACAAGTGAATATAAAGTCTCAAAGATGAAGAGAAATTGAAGATAAATTCAACTGAATTCTTTATGATAGATTAGAGTGATGTACTGGAATAGGAATGATGTAATGGCTTTTGTAATGAGTTTAAACTTATGGAATGTGATATGATAAACTCTTGAAGTTGAGATGAACTCTTGTATTTTTTGTAATGGAGTTTGAATAATAGATGCCATTTGATATGTAGTTCCTTTTTGGTTTGCAATGTCTTTATAATAAGTTAGGACTATTGCAATCAATTTGACTTTGTAAGCTTGGAACTTTGATGTATGAATGGCAAATGATGCCCACTTTCATAAGCTTGTAATAAACCTTAAAAGAAACTTGTAATGAACGATGATAGTCATTTGAATGAACTTTGCAAATGGAGTTCATCTTAAACATCGAATATAGTTGAAACTTGAACTTTGAATGAATTATTCTCAAATTATTGTTTGGATCCATATAAGTCTTCCAACTGTATTACCTCTTTTGCGTGGTCTCCACCGTCTGTATCTTTTGTCGTACACAAATCTTGTGAGAAACTTGGAGTAAGTCAAATCTTTTTCCTCTGGATATGTCTTGTTGGCTTCCATCCAAGCGGTAAACATAGACTCTTTCACACTTGGTTTTTCAAGTACCTCATCGATCAACTCATAATCAGTATAGTAAACACAATTGTCTCCCTCGAGATGAAAATACAACCTCTCAACAGCGTGCGACCTTCCATGAATGGGAAATGAGAATATCCTCCAACATGCTTCACTTGGAGAGACATATCTACAGTCAAGATATTGTTTTATTTCATCAAGATTTCCATTTAAAGATGATCCATCATTGGTAGTATCAACTACAGTTGCGGTAATTTGGTCATATCCTTTGTTAATATATTTGAATAAATACTTAACGGATGTTCCCTGATTACACCACTTGGCTTCCATCCAAGCGGTAAACATAGACTCTTTCACACTTGGTTTTTCAAGTACCTCATCGATCAACTCATAATCAGTATAGTAAACACAATTGTCTCCCTCGAGATGAAAATACAACCTCTCGACAGCGTGCGACCTTCCATGAATGGGAAATGAGAATATCCTCCAACATGCTTCACTTGGAGAGACATATCTACAGTCAAGATATTGTTTTATTTCATCAAGATTTCCATTTAAAGATGATCCATCATTGGTAGTATCAACTACAGTTGCGGTAATTTGGTCATATCCTTTGTTAATATATTTGAATAAATACTTAACGGATGTTCCCTGATTACACCACTCAATGTTGATGTGAGCCTGGAATTTCTTCAACAAATATGGATTATAAGGAACTACAAATCTGTTATCAAGGTCAATGTCCTTTTTCGTAACTGTAATTCCAGTATCTCTTCTCATATACAAAGGATATTCTTCGTGGTCAACAACAGTGCGAGCCTGAAATTTCTTTGGGAAGAATTTTGAGCATTGATTGTTTTTCATACACGGAGATGAAGTGTTTGCGTATCCGCATGGGCCGTGAATCATATGTGTTTTCACCAGATGATAAAGTTGCATATCATCATCCTCCGATGGAATTTCTGCTGAAATGATGTTGTTTATATCTTCTGGACTGGGACACTTGCTTTCGGGATGCATAAATAACAGAATATGTGCATGTGGTAAACCTCTTTTTTGAAACTCAATTGTGTATATATCTGCAATAACATAAAATAGAGAAACAATAAGAACGAACATTATTCAAAGTAGTAATGAGTTAAAGCTAGCATGCCCATATATATATAAGTGGATCGTACAACGACTTACATGCAACAACTCTCCCCAATACATGCTTTTTTGTTAAATCAGACAACAGCTCATCCAACTTGATTTTAAAAACTCGGGATATGATGTCAGGGCGATCGTGAGGATGAAGCTTTATTTTGTCGGTAACTCTCTTAATTTCGGGCCACTTTGGATTGCAAGTAAAAGTGATAAAAAGTTCGGGAAAACCAACGTGGCTACGAATAGCCATTCCATCAAAATAAAGCTGCTCCATGTATCTCCTGCTACCAACATAGGTAGACGGCAAAACTACCCTTTTACCTTTGTTTGAACCCTGTGTGTCCGATCCTTGGTCTGGACCGGTAAGATTGGAGTACTTAGAAACTCTAAGTTTCTTCTGATGCTTGCGGATATAATTCAATCCTTGGGACTCCATCATACAGAATCCATCAACTAAAAATTGCTGAAACAGTCTCCGTGATCTCAAAAGCGTATGTGCCTCAGTTGCTCTTGTTTGAATGCGATACGCAAGCCATTCTCTTATGGTAAGCTTATTCATCTTTTTTTTTTGAACTTGTTTCCCTGTGTAGAACACCAAGCTTAAATCCGTCTTCTCCATAAGGAAAAAGTAGGGGATATTGTAAAGCAAGATATGCTGGATGAAACTCACTTAATCTCTTTAGCTTACCGCTTTGTCTCTCAAGAATAATATCCCTTTTATCTCCGGTGTCAACGTCGCCTACTATCAATGCAGCAACTTCTGCAACATTGGGTTGATTGTAAATTCTACCATCTTTTGATCTATCTGCAATTAATCTTAACTTCAATTCCGATACATCGGAATGTCGCAGCCTGTCTGCAGCCATCCTAAAAGATTTAGCATGTGTGTTGAACTCGTCAAGCATATTCTTCAATTCGGTCACCACATGCGGAATTATATTTGGATTGTTTCTGAAAAATAAATCACAACACGTGAATTAAGCTACCGAGGAATAAATTGTATATAATAAGCATATATTATTAATGTAGTCTATTAAATTATTAAATGGTGATAAATTACCCCATTCCTTTGATCCGATGTTGTATTTCATTTTCAGTGTCGTAAATATATAGCTGAGAAAATCTGGGTGTCTGTCCATTAAGCGGCACTATGCTCCCAATCCTATGGCAAGGCTGTCCATGTACTCTTATGTTAGGAGGACCTCCACCGGCATTGAACCTGTTGTCAAAATTCATACTAGGAGATGTAAAGGCAAACATCATGTTGTACAATCTACAATATTGCTGATAATTCTGATTATCCAGACCATCATCTTGAAACAACAACTGGTTAAGATAAGGAGGAGGTAATTTCAAAAGAGGAAGCAAAATCTTGCCATTTCCACAACACTGTTGGAATTTGGGGACAGCACTATGTTTTCGTTTATCAGTTTTCTCTCCGTACCACATAAGTGCCCCACAACGTGTACATTCTATTGCAGGATCACCTATATCTGAGTATCCTGAAAAGATACAACCGAAATCATAATATGGCCATAACGAATAAACAAACGTTGAAATAAGGCACTTGAATTTTAACTTTATAATATAATGTACTGATTATAAATGAACAATAGTTTGACATGATAATATAACATTTTAAAACAAAATGTAACCTGAATCATGATCATTAATCGAACTATGAATTGTATTTTGCTGCTCATGGTCATCGACGCTTGATGCTGAATCATAGTCAGGATTGTTGTTTATGAACTCACATTCACTATCACTAAATGATTTTTCCGACCTATCCTCGTCCGAACTCTCATCGTCTTCAATGTCTACTTCGGTTGTACCAACGCAGTTGCTTGTGGAGGAAGAGATACCCTCATTGGCAACATTAGAAAAGTCATTGAATAAATTTGCTGCGATGTTTCGGACATCATGAGTTTTTTCTTTTTGCTGGATGAAACGACGGATGTTATACGTTGCAATCAAATTTATAGCACGATGTTTATATCCGGAGGAAAGAATTAAGCTGCAATAAAAGAGTTTAACACATGTTATAACAATTCAGATACACATACCGGAGAATGAAGATTATCAGTTTCTATGGTGTTACAACTTCCGTTCGTGGTTGGTGTTGTGTGTGTGCGAGATTTTTTCAAATTTATAAGTGACTTCCTCCTCTCACGTGCCATTGCAAATTTCTGTGCAGGGGTGAGTGAAACAACAGTAATATTTGATATGGAGCTTTCAGATGAGAATTGACTATCCGTCATGTTAGGCTGAGGTGTTGCATGATAGACAATATTTTCGTATGAATGTTTTTCCATATGATTGTATGACACAGATTCTTTCAGACCAATTTGCAATAGTTTGGCTGATGATTTTGCAACTCCACCGAGTGGTGAGCGACGATTCTGAATCCCTATATTACTGATAGGAGAAGTTATATTAGACAGTTGTATCCTTACATTGTCACGTAATGGATGATAAAAACTGCTTTAACATATCTTGAAATCACTTCCATTCTCATCAACTCTATTTCTTTTTTTTGTTCTTTCATTCAAGACAGCTCTCCGATGTCTTCTTGCGAGTGCCGATTTCCTCTTCCTCTCAATGATAGTTGTATCCATGGTTATTGATTTACAATATGCAACACATGATAAAAGCAAATTTTTTTCTTCTGTTTTAAACCATATGCATCAATATTTATTATGAGAATAGAGTTTAAATGGTTGTGTATATATAGATATTTCCATGACACAATTCCAAAATATGACTGAATAAAAATAAAACAATGCATAAAACTCAAAGAGTCATCTAAAATGAATGATTACTAAAGTGCATGCCATTACAACTAATATCACGAATTCACACACACATACAGCAAGTGGAAATTAAATGAAATGGGCATGACATAGGTTTTCATCATTACACAGTTGGTTGAAGAACGTGCCGAGCACAATAACCAATCGTTTCTGATAAACTTGAAAGATGCATCATCATGAAAACACATATCACTCAAGTAACCATTATGTATATGTTTAGCTTTTATATACAACATGATTTCATAGCTGTATTATATGGTACAATAGTTATAGTATCATACTTTATTGTTTCTATGAAAGATAACTTTTGAGATGTCTTCTCCAATTACCTAAGGGTAGTAGCAAGCATAAAACTCATAATTTGTTGTGTAAATAAGACAACATTCAAAATATTTTTTAATAAACATTACCATGTACAAACCAATTACCTCATTCGAAAATCATCACATTGTATGATATGCTAGCCAGTTACCTCCATTGAAAATAAACAAATTGTATGATTTGCTAGCCAAAATGGGTGGAAGAATAATTTGCAACCGCCTAGCTGTACTTTGCTGAAGTGCTGTGTCCAGAAATAGAAAGAGTAGAACCAAATAAGGTTGTTGAGAAAATGAATATGGATTTTACAATATGAGAGTTACTAGAAGCCAAAATATGTTACAATAAAAATTGGAAATAGGATAATGCTATAATAATAATACAATACTTTGGTTGTCTGCAATCTACATAGTATGGGAAAAAATAAAAATATAAAACAGCAAAAAATTCAACAGTATATTATGGTGATAAAAAATACAATTACATTATGTTTAACATTTTTTTACCCAATACTCACAGCGTCCTTCCATTAAATATTGAATCATGACGCATCTTTAGAGGCATAAAGCATATAGGAATGGGCTTCTTTTTTTTGCATTGGAGAAGAAACAACTCATTTCAGAGAAACTGATATTCCTTCAATTTTAAGATATGTCATTGTTGCAGCGAACCATTTTTAGACGTCGCCAGTAAACAAAGTATTGATAAGAATTTAAGAAATTTGTTAAACTTTATTAGATAGAAAAACTTCATAACTTAATTTTTTTTATCCATATAGAAATGTTTATTATAGAATTACTCTCCACATTAAACCAAATTATATATAAACAACAATTAAACATAAATATCAAAAATCGTATTTCATACTTAAAATAACACAAACATAATTGTTGCAATTCAAAATTAGCAAGAAATACAATAACTTAAAATTAAACACTTGATTTGTCCCATAAGGTTCGAATCAAATAAAATACATCAAAATAAAGTGTTCAACAATAAAAAAAAACAAATACTACAAACTGGGTACAAAACATATTCCGTGCTCATCTTCACTACTCTTCCTTCTTGATATCTTTAATTAACTTCGTCGACGAAAGCTGGACACCTTCAATTTCCTCAACAGCTTCGCTCAAAATTCTCTTAGAAGGGGTAAGATTAGTATTTGAGGCAGATGGATCATAATCAGTTGAGACAGAAAGAGGTTCCTGAAATCATGCGCATGGAAAAAACGTTATTGTCAAACTCAACACTTGCAGACGGTAACAATCAGCTACACTCAGTAAGTGAATTATGCAAAACTTACAGAAACACTTGGAAATTCGTCTTGCGATGTTAGTTCAATTATGCGAAGCCTAGATGTAGGTTGCATGAGAAATAACACTCCATCAGTATATTACAATGTAATTAAATGTCCAGTAAAAAGTCACAGCAAAAGACATTTACCTCTTCAGCTCTAAAATTGTCCTTAACTCTATTACGGGTTTCCGGATCATCTCTGAAACCAATCACAGAAAGGCGTCCATTTTTGGGCTGGAATACAGCTCTGATGGCCAACTCACGCTTCAATATTGAATCAAGTTCGTAAGGGAATTCAAGCGGATCATACTCCCCAGTCTTGTTTCAAAAAATAAAAAAATACAGGTTATGTAAGAACACATTTATTTGAATTATGGACAGATAGAATGATGAAGGGAGATCATGTACCCTTTTTAGACCATTTATAATCTCAGCAGCGGATTTCCCTACCAACTTAACACAGTCGACGTCCCAAAAAATGAACTTAGTAGTGCATTTACCGTCAACAGCCAATATTTCCAGTTTAAACCTACAGCATGTTACAGTATATCATAAGCCATGATGTTTGTAAAGAAAGAAAATAAAAATCAGAAAAATCTTCAACAATACCTGGGCACGGGAGAAGGACTTATATGTTTTGCATAACACTCAAGCTTTCCATCCCTCAAAGTCACACTTTTTGTACAGTCAACACATCCATCGTAATACCATCCAGATTGTCCAACATCAAATTTATTCAACGTGGCAACAGTTACACATGTAGTTTCCTAACATACACAACCAATATAAAAATTTAATCTTTATTTGTAAAAAGTTAATAATATACATTCAAAGTACGTGCTCACTTGCCTGTTGAAAACCCCCTATTTCTGCAAGACGTAAAACATCAGCTTTCCATACAAACTTATCGAAATCTGAGTATTGTGAATTTTGTGATGCAGTAACTTGCACGCCTGTATCTGATAACTTTGGGAAATCACCTTTAAAACTGCATCAATAATAATAAGATAATGCATGTTAGATTTATATTATCTATCAAACGGTTAATAAAATAAAGGATGATGCAAATACCTTTCTTTTAGCTTAGAAACTTGTTCAAAACCAGTATCATTAATGATCAGTTTTGTGCCATTCCATGCATTGGATACGTTTAAAGGAAAGTTTCCTGTAAAGTTATATTTAATAATTTCAGAATGTCAAATTTTTAACACATCTATGATATCACATCAAAATACAAAAATTCATAAGCATATACCTTGAGCCTCCTTTATTCGAGCATTAATCAGAAGCACAACCATATTACCATCATCCTTATTTTTTGTCTAATACTCATTGAATTGGATTGCAAACTGACCCCATAACGTACACACAACCATGGACTTGCTGCAATATAAAAAAATGAATCTGTTAAGCATATAAAAAAATATTCCATGTGTAATACGGTGAACTGACTTTAATGAAATGTCGCGGTTAAGCAAGAGTCGCCACCGACTTTTATTTTATCCAAATATTCAGAAAGGCTAAAAGAATAGGAAAAACCTTTTTTAAAAGAAAACGGGTTCGGGGGGTAATTTATGCAAAGGGAAGGTGTAAGGCACCCTTTGCATCCATGGTTTTCCATGGGCTCTTAATTGCTTTGCTCGTTTTGAAAAGAAATGTAGAAGAAGAGACAAGGACTATAGCTCGTAAATGAGCGTAGCCTTGAAAATGTTTAGGAAAAAAATTTAAACTAGAGCATGCAATTAAGGGAAAATTACCTTGATAGTTGATAAAAAAGATTCTTTTAGCCTTTCAGGGTGAAAGGGTCTATCCTTGCCATAAGTGGGCAGGAAGCCTTTCATTTGGAGGTTGAAGGGTCATCGAGAGATCGTTCGCCATAAGACTGTCCCATACCATAGAGAGGCAGGTAGTCTGAGGGAAGAACCGGAATAGCCTTTCGTTTAGGCAACCAAAGGATGTCATACCCCAAAATTTGCCTTCACATATTTGCAAATGCCATTTTATTTCAAATAAATGACGTAGCACAGTTGGTAAGAACTTAAGCACGAGGTCTTGAGTTCGAACCCCACATTTTTACATTTTTTTTTACTAACTTTATTTTTATATTACAAAAAAATTAGCAAAAAAAATTAGATGTTATTTCTTTTTTAAGCATTAGTTTTATAAGTATTGTTATTAATCTTAGTTGTGTAGTTAGAATAGTTACAATTTTTTATTTTTTTATTTTTTTATCAGGCAAATTAGTTCCAAATCTTTTCAGGTTTTCAAATCCAACCTTAATCATCAATTTCCAATCTCCATCAAATAACTACCCAAAAATCTTTCCAAAACCATAATTTCCAAATCAAATCACATCTCAATATTTTACGGTTCACATATCGGTCCCAATACACAACTCAATCTCTATCAAATCTTTCTAAAGTGAAAATGATTGTGTCATTACTCTGGACCTAGAGGAATCACTATAAAAGCATAGCAATTTCACACCGCGAGGGGAGGATTTTTGGCCGCAAATAGGTTGCTCTGAAAGGTGAAAAAAACCGTGAGAGGGGGACAAGGTTTGCAGCCATAAGCACGGGTGCAGAACTTGGATAATTGAAGAGGAAAACTCAAATCGTTTTCTTAGTGATAGCGCAATTCAAAAGGTTTTGACGATTTCAACACATCCTTGGATCATTCTTGGAGCGATTCCAATCATCACCAGCGTTCCAGGCCCATAGAATTGCACTTTGTGGCTCACGGTTTGCGTCCTTTTTTGATTCAGTTATGCTTCTAGAGTCATCATAAATAACATGTGAATAGAGGTTCTGGATCGGGAGAAGGATTGGAAACGTTTTGTATTATTTAATTTGTGTATTGGATGCGTATATGGGAATATGCCATTGCTAGGTTTAGAAACTTCAAACTGGGGATTCTTAGTTAGAATCAATTTTAGGTTGAATTAAGGGGTCTAATAGATTCGGGACGTTTTATATATTCAATCTGAGCTTTTATCTTGGGTTTATGGTATTTGTATATGGAGCTTGCAACCTGCAGATTAATGGCTACGGGAGTAAACTGTTGTTGTACCTCTGTATGTCGCTAGGAAGAAGACAGGCTGGGCCACGCGCGTTTCTTTTAAATTCAAGTTTCAGTTTTGCTAATGTAGATTTTGTATCCATCATATATTGACTATCAACGTGCAACTCACATGGTAACTCCCATCTTCAATTCACCCCAATCGCCTGAGTTCGATTCCAGGCTAAGACAGGTTTTTTTTTTACACTATAACTATCATGTGATCCACTGCGCATTGGCTATAAGAGCATTCGGTGCACCATCACGTGGTGACTGTAGGATCATCGTATAGCAAGATCCAACGGGGCTGGAAGCACAGGGGCGTCACGGGTCTTATCAATCTGATCACATTCAATAAAATCCTGGTTCTTTTCTATATACTTTTTATTTTCTTATTTTTACTTTTTTTTGTGGTTAAAGTTTAATAATTTTTATTGTATATAATAATTTTGATTAAAAATTAGATTATAATATAAACTAGGATTAGAATTAGAATTAGGATTAGGATTATTTCCCCGACTTTTTCTTCAAATTATTCGATTTAATTTATTCTAATTTTAATTATAAAAATAACATAAAAACCCAAGAAAGGTTATACGCATTGGGGTTCGCCCGATCCCACTGGCCATTTGGCCAAAGTTTTAGGATTTAATTTGTTATTCATCCCGACTAAACCTATAGGTCGCAAATGATTAACAATCGATTAATTTAATTAATCAAATCCAATAATAAAAACATCAATTCTAACTCCCCCTTTAACGGATAAATGACGGATGAGTATCTATTTCATCCCGCCTTCGAATTAGTCGACTCTCTATGTCGTACTGATCAAATATATGAATAAAGCAATAAAAATACATAATCTAAAATACATTTAATTTGCTGCCCGCGATGATCAATCTATCGATCTGAGTAACCAGCAATGCCCCATTAATCCGTTAGCTATACTGATCAAATCTATTGATCATCGCATCTAACGGTGACATATTAAATCAGGGTTGTACGCCCAAATCTAAAACATATAAAACACATTAAACCACGACGCTACGGAGTTTCAACTCTTCAACACTGCGATGTTCACAACTACGACAAGGTAATTCAAAATACCTTCGAACTTCGCATTTCAACAACTACGATAGGCCATTCAAAAAGCCTTCAAACCACCACAAAATTCTAATTCAAAGGCGTACAACCCTGTGCCCGAACTACGTTGACTCTGATTCTCCCTAAGGAGATACGTAGGCACTTGGATAACCAAGGCGAGTCCCCCTCCCTAAAATCTCAAATTTTCCCCTATTCAATTCCTTAGCTATTAACCTTAACTTTTAGCCATAAAACTTTACCTTAGATTCAATGCCAATAGGAAAGGGTTGAGGGTGCCTAACATCTTCCCTCAACCTGATTATAATAACTTACCCAGATCTTTATACTGCGTAGGGTTTCCTATTCGCCCTTCAGAATAGGTGGCGACTCTAAAGCTTAATTTTTAGGGCAGGTTGCTACAGCTGGCGACTCTGCTGGGGATGACTTAATTTTTGGCAGGGTTTAGGTTTTGGCGAATCATTTAGGTTTTTGGCGAATTTTTAGGGTTTGGCTAGTTTGCCTAAATTAGGGTTTGGTTTAGGATTTAGGTTTTCCTTTTAATTAAATATTTAAATTTTTATTTATTTATTTATTCATCTGCAATCTATTCATTCGTTTACAGCAACTTCATTCATTTACGTTCAATTTAATTAAATATTTTTATATTTGTTATTTTATTGTATTCTGCGGGATATATAAATTGCTGTTAAACCTAAGCGTGGGAATTATAATAATGACCAGAGGGGAATTACATCGCCTACGAGTCTTATTATAATTCCACTCAGAGTGGGTTGAATATCCGGAAAGGTCTAATACGAGGCTCGACCTTGTTGAGGGCTGGACTTGGTATTTGGCTGATCTCTCTGGGAACCTACCCCTAAAACTCGAACCTCATGGATAAATGAGTTGTTCTAAAATCCAAAGAGACAAAAATTCTCGGCGGCTACGAACGATCCCATGAGACCTTCTAGAACATACCAATGGGAAGGGTAGGCACCCTAAGCCGTTACGTCGAACCTATGAACCTAGGGCTTATGTGCTTACGTGCTTATTATATATGTGCAATTTATATACTGCGAATGCCTTGCATTTTAATTTTTGCAGGTACTCCTACGCGTTCCCTGGCCTGCAGGGACCCTATTCCCAAAACCATGTCCTTCCCACGAAGGACACCTCCATTTATGCACGTTGATTAGCCTCCCGATGGCCATGAGACTTAGTGATTGTCATGAACAGTCACTCCGCGCCCGCATCTACGCACTCCCTAACCTGTGGGGAGTTTCCTTTTATATCTTTATACTCTTACAACTGTGTGTCCTTCCCATGAAGGACATCTTCGTTTACGCACGTCGATTGGCCTCTCGATGGCCATGCGATCCAGTGACTACTTTGAACAGTCACCATGTGCTTACATCTACGCGTTCCCTAAAAATATGTCCTTCCCACGAAGGACGTCTTCGTTAGCATACGTCGATTGGCCTCTCGATGGCCATGCGACTTAGTGACTGTCTGAACGGTCACTCCATGCTTGTTTCCGTGCACCCTCTAACTTGTAGGGTTTGGATTCCCATCTATACATCTTTCATCCCTAGCGTGTAGGGATTTCACTTCATCTGATATCGTCCTTAGATAAGTTGTGTTCCACACAAAGAACCTTCCCACCAAGGACAACTTCATTGGTACACGTTGATTGGCCTCTCGATGACCATGAGACTTGGTGACTGTCTTGAACGGTCACCAGCCGCTATCTTCTGCATATTCCCTAATCTAATGGATTTCCATTGGCGTATGATAACATCTATCTTGTAAGGATTTCACTAATGTCGCCTCTAAGGCTATCCCTAGGATTATACGTCACACGTCTGCATTGCATATACGGAGTTATAAAAAAAAAGAGGAGTCTCTCGCATACGCATGCATCTGCATTTTCATGCATTCATACATTTACATTCGCATCTTCGCCCACATTCACCCGTTCCGTGCTAGCCGATTTCCCAAGACTCGAAAAAAAATCAAAAGGATCGTAAACTATGGAGAAAGGAGGATCAATTATTGAGTGAGCCTGGTCATACAAAGGAAAAAGAGGATGTCTTTCGTCATTCCACATGTTCATGCCTTGTCATAACAGAATTATAAATACAATAAAGGTTGTCATCGAGCAAGGATTAGTTCAACAAAGAGTTCCCTCATAGATACACTCAAGATGTATCCAGTCAAAAAGGGGTTCATCTTAGAACATATCAAACTTACAAGAACGCTCTACGATAACCTGGGGGCAAGGATTAGTCCAACTGGGGCAAAATCCCAAACAAAGATGCATAACTACGATTGAGGGAAGGCGACCTGGGTTAACTCCACGCCAAGGGGCAAAAGGGTCATAGGCGTTCTCTCTATCAATCTACAAACTCTGGAGGTTACGAACGGTGTGATACTATCCATAGGAAAAGCAAAATGGGCTCAGTCAAAGGAAACTCATGAAGTTCCGATACGACGAAAACCCACCGCTAACGATTTATTCCCAACGGGTTTGACATGTCCAAGGAGAATTCGAGATTACCCTCACTTCTACTAGTTCATTAACTAAGGAGTAAAACAAGGTCGATGGATCTACAAAGGAGGTTGTCCCTAGGATCAATAGGTGTTTACCATGCTCAGAATTTCAACCCCTACGATCGCTAAGTGTTTCTTAGGATAAAAGCTGCACCTTCGGATTAGTAATTCTAATGGGATGACTACATAGGTTTTGGAATCGATCCATTCGCACACTTCCATTCAATTTTCAATTTCAAATTTAGGGTTATTAACAAACTTAAGGGAGAATGACGAATGCAAATAACTAAGTCCAGCTAAACATATGCTTTCAAGGTAAGACCGAGCCGAGGATGTACAGGCATTGCTTCAATTCCCAAACAGTGGAGATGTAAGGATGTTAATCCCTCGTCACCCCCTCGAGCCAGGAGTTGGAGTTTGTTTTTACTTTTTCAAATAAACCTTGATTTCAACCAGAGGCAGGGTAGAGTTCAATTAATCCAATGGCGTATTTTGGTTGTCAAGAGAATCAGTCAATCCAAGCAAGGATTCAAGCAAAGGTTAAAGCATAAGGATCAAGCAAAGCAAAGGTTCAAGCATATCTTCTTCCTCGCATTCGTCCAAGATTGAGGAAGCAATGGAGATAACATTCACAGCAATCTTCTTCCTCATTGCATCATTCAAGATCAAGGAGGTATCAAAGTCGAAGCTTACAAATCAAAGTCAACATGGCAGTCACAATATTCAAAATCCAAGGACAGATCTCAAAAGGAATATTCAAAAGAAAAGGAGAAAAGCGCTGGCTAAGTCAAAACGGAAAATTTCATAAAAGAAAACAAAAATGACTTAGGCAAAATTTAGGGCATCCCGATGGACCAAATTCAAAGGAATTGGTTCATGCAAAAATAAGGGATAAAAACAAAGGCGAAATACAAAGGATAAACTCGTGACTGCTAGATCATCAAAGCTTCCTGTCAACGCTTGGATCTCTACAACAATTTTTCATCGGTGCTTGGATCCCTACTAAAGCTTCTGTTCAACATCAAAACTGAAACGATTCTCTTACATACAAAGCACATCCATTGGATTAGGCGAACTTTTAGGAGTTGGAGAACATCAAGGAGAAAGGGGTGGGTTAAATGAATCTTGAGCCTTATATCCATTGTTTCTTAAAACCGTGAACCAGGCCAAGTTACAACATTCAAAAGTCCTAATTGAGGCAAGGTTAACTACGAAAGCATATTAAGCAGGATTTTGTTATACTGATTCCTGTGTTTGTAAAAACTATTTCTAAACCACTGCGCTTCTTCAAGCATTCGTTTCTAAATCATCCTGTCCTAATTCATAACGGACTTCGATTTCAAAACTTGCATACACATTGCATTGGAGTTACTTCTCAAATGGTACAACGTCATCTGCGAGTATACACTTAGCACAAAGGCGATCATTTCTAATAAAGACTCTTGAATGGGGAAACCACGTCCAGAGGGTTTTCCTAAACAGGGGCATGCAATCAAACATCCTATTGACTAGGGGCATTCATCCTAAAGGTTCAACCGACTTGGGCCACACCTCAAAGCAATAACAAACAGGGGCATGTCAAACATGGGAAGAATTCAAATTCAAAAAGATAAAACACTATGGATAGTCCTCCATATCCTGGAGATCAAGTGCATGCCCTTCAACCTAAACGTTGAAGCATATGACAAGGTTATTTCTCGGGGCACTTCCTTCATGGCGTGGAAATCACAGGCACCCTTTCTTTCACTAAACATTGGGGCATTGGATATCAAACCCATAAGGTAAACAATTCAAAGGTTAAAGGCGTGGAGGACCTCAATGGGTTAAAGGCGTGGAGTAATTCAAAGAGTCAAACTGGGGCAAGGCGCACAACAAAAGGGAAAGGCGTCCTCGCACTTTACGACATCCGACAAATCTCTCTCCTAACTACGATCTTCAAAAACAGGTATCGGGGAATCGCGCTAGCATCACACCCCACCTAATCAAACAAACCGGCAACTCCAGCGAGAGCTATATACGCTTTGGTTATCAACAACCTATCATCGGAGCATCATGATCATGCATTACATACAATGGTTGATACATTACACCAGACCTTTCCAGGTAGTCTTATTTAAGACAAACCTTACGATCCTTTCTAGGAAGTTTATTTTCAAACAGTCTTCTTTAAGACATACGTTACAATCCTTTCTGGGAACCTTTTCAAACAGTCTTCTTTAAGACAAATCCTACGATCCTTTCTAGGAACCTCTTCATGTAGCCTTTTTCAAGACATTCTTTTCTACGAACCTTTTCAGGTAGTCTTCTCTAAGACAATCATCGTCATTTCCAAGAACCTTTTCAGGTAGTCCTCTTTAAGACAAATCTTACGATCCTTTATAGGAATCTTCTCAGGTGGTCTTCTTTAAGACAAATTGTCATCCTTTTCAAGAACCTATTCAGGTAGTCTTCTTTAAGACATTCTAAGAACCTTTCTAGGTAATCTTTTTAAGACATCTTTCAGCCTTTTCAGGTAGTCTTCCTTAAGACAAATCTCACGACCCTTTCTAGGAGCCTCCTCAAGCAGTCTTATTCAAGGCGAATTGTCATCCTTTCAAGGAACCTCTTCAGGTAGTCTTCTTTAAAGACATTATTTTTCTTAGAACCTTTCCAGGTAGTCTTCTTTAAGACATTCCTTATCCTTTGCAAAAAAAAAAACTTTCCAGGTAGTCTTCTTTAAGACAAATGTTCATATCCATCCCGGAAACCTTTTCAGGTAGTCTTATAGAAGACATTACTTCGTTCCACTCGATACATCAATCAACATATACATAAGAATAAGCATTATCCACATACATAAACATTACCAAGCCAGCATAAGCATAGTCATGGTATAGGTGCAAGCATGGAGTAAACAAGTTCAACGGGTTCAATAAGGAGATAAAATCTTGGGATTGACATCAGCATCAGCATACATACATACGCATTAGCATATGCATATCATCTAGTGCATTCAAATACTACAAAAGCCCAGTTTCCAACCCTCGTGTTGTGACAGGTGTATTTTCCGACCCTCGTGTCGTGAGTTTCCAACCCTCGTGTTGTGACAGGTGTATTTTCTCTGACCCTCAAGTCGTGAGTCTCCAAACAGGTGAATCTTTTTCATGCAGGTAAGTTTGCTAGAATTATGGGAAATGATTACTCTTATGCAGGTACGCTTGTCAGAACCATGGCAGGTAATTCCTAATGGTGCAGGTGAACTCGTCCGAACCAGGGCAAGTGATCCAAATGGTGCAGGTGAACTCGTCCGAACCAGGGCAAGTGATCCAAATGGTGCAGGTGAAATTTGTTCGAACCAGGGCAAATGATCCAAATGGTGTAGGTGAAATTTGTCCGAACCAGGGCGAATGATCCAAATGGTGCAGGTGAATTTGCGATAACCCTCGCAAATGATCCTAATGGTGCAGGTGAGTTTGCGATAACCCTCGCAAATGATCCTATTGGTGCAGGTGAGCTTGTTAGAATCATAACAAGTGATCCCTCTAACGAGTCCTCGCTATGTAAGACTCAGGCTTTAGCAGGACGATTGTTTTCTCTCACACTCGAGCAAAGGGGTTTTGCAAAGGGTTCTACAACAAAATTTTCAAAGGTTTCTTCAATTGGGTTTATCACGTGAGTCCCTCGGTAGTGATATTCTCCAAAACATCATCAATAACACACCAAGGTTCTATTTTTTCTTTCCCAAAGCTACTAACATACTTCAACTAACATAGCTAATAGTCATGCATCATTCAACTAACATATCTCATTCATACATAATGCATATACATACAACGCTCTCATTTATTTTGACAAGCTCACCGCATCATACATCGCATGCATCATAACATTGCATAAAATTTAGGTTGCCTTTTTTAGGCCGTGCTACAACCAAAACACAGTGGTCCATTTCAAAAGCGTTTGCTCCACACTTAGAAAAATGGTATTCACCTAGGGTGGCATCTTTAAGCCCATCTCCAACAGAACATCCTTCCCAACAAGTGCAAATTCCGGGGCATTCAATATTCAATCCTCTTCTACCTTTAGATCACGATAGGCAGACGTGCCTATCTGCCTCTTCAGGTTTAAGAAGATTGAATAGGGGCAGCTGTCATACCCCAAAATTTTCCTTCACATATTTGCAAATGCCATTTTATTTCAAATAAATGACGTAGCACAGTTGGTAAGAACTTAAGCACGAGGCCATGAGTTCGAACCCCACATTTTTACATTTTTTTTTACTAACTTTATTTTTATATTACAAAAAAATTAGCAAAAAAAATTAGATGTTATTTCTTTTTTAAGCATTGGTTTTATAAGTATTGTTATTAATCTTAGTTGTGTAGTTAGAATAGTTACAATTTTTTATTTTTTATTTTTATTATTTTTTTATCAGGCAAATTAGTTCCAAATCTTTTCAGGTTTTCAAATCCAACCTTAATCATCAATTTCCAATCTCCATCAAATAACTACCCAAAAATCTTTCCAAAACCATAATTTCCAAATCAAATCACATCTCAATATTTTACGGTTCACATATCGGTCCCAATACACAACTCAATCTCTATCAAATCTTTCCAGAGTGAAAATGATTGTGTCATTACTCTGGACCTAGAGGAATCACTATAAAAGCATAGCAATTTCACACCGCGAGGGGAGGATTTTTGGCCGCAAATAGGTTGCTCTGAAAGGTGAAAAAAACCGTGAGAGGGGGACAAGGTTTGCAGCCATAAGCACGGGTGCAGAACTTGGATAATTGAAGAGGAAAACTCAAATTGTTTTCTTAGTGATAGCGCAATTCAAAAGGTTTTGACGATTTCAACACATCCTTGGATCATTCTTGGAGCGATTCCAATCATCACCAGCGTTCCAGGCCCATAGAATTGCACTGTGGCTCACGGTTTGCGTCCTTTTTTGATTCAGTTATGCTTCTAGAGTCATCATAAATAACATGTGAATAGAGGTTCTGGATCGGGAGAAGGATTGGAAACGTTTTGTATTATTTAATTTGTGTATTGGATGCGTATATGGGAATATGCCATTGCTAGGTTTAGAAACTTCAAACTGGGGATTCTTAGTTAGAATCAATTTTAGGTTGAATTAAGGGGTCTAATAGATTCAGGACGTTTTATATATTCAATCTGAGCTTTTATCTTGGGTTTATGGTATTTGTATATGGAGCTTGCAACCTGCAGATTAATGGCTATGGGAGTAAACTGTTGTTGTACCTCTGTATGTCGCTAGGAAGAAGACAGGCTGGGCCACGCGTGTTTCTTTTAAATTCAAGTTTCAGTTTTGCTAATGTAGATTTTGTATCCATCATATATTGACTATCTATGCGCAGCTCACATGGTAACTCCCATCTTCAATTCACCCCAATCGCCTGAGTTCGATTCCAGGCTAAGATAGTTTTTTTTTTACACTATAACTATCATATGATCCACTGCGCATTGGCTATAAGAGCATTCGGTGCACCATCACGTGGTGACTGTAGGATCATCGTATAGCAAGATCCAACGGGGCTGGAAGCACAGGTGCATCACGGGTCTCATCAATCTAATCACATTCAATAAAATCCTGGTTCTTTTCTATATACTTTTTATTTTCTTATTTTTACTTTTTTTTGTGGTTAAAGTTTAATAATTTTTATTGTATATAATAATTTTGATTAAAAATTAGATTATAATATAAACTAGGATTAGAATTAGAATTAGGATTAGGATTATTTCCCCGACTTTTTCTTCAAATTATTCGATTTAATTTATTCTAATTTTAATTACAAAAATAACATAAAAACCCAAGAAAGGTTATAGGCATTGGGGTTCGCCCGATCCCACTGGCCATTTGGCCAAAGTTTTAGGATTTAATTTGTTATTCATCCCGACTAAACCTATTGGTCGCAAATGATTAACAATCGATTAATTTAATTAATCAAATCCAATAATAAAAACATCAATTCTAACTTCCCCTTTAACGGATAAATGACGGATGAATATCTATTTCATCGTGCCTTCGAACTAGTCGACTCTCTATGGCGTACTGATCAAATATCTGAATAAAGCAATAAAAATACATAATCTAAAATACATTTAATTTGCTGCCCGCGATGATCAATCTATCGATCTGAGTAACCAGCAATGCCCTATTAATCCGTTAGCTATACTGATCAAATCTATTGATCATCGCATCTAACGGTGACATATTAAATCAGGGTTGTACGCCCAAATCTAAAACATCTAAAACACATTAAACCACGACGCTACGGAGTTTCAACTCTTCAACACTGCGATGTTCACAACTACGACAAGGTAATTCAAAATACCTTCGAACTTCGCATTTCAACAACTACGATAGGCCATTCAAAAAGCCTTCAAACCACCACAAAATATTAATTCAAAGGCGTACAACCCTGTGCCCGAACTACGTTGACTCTGATTCTCCCTAAGGAGATACGTAGGCACTTGGATAACCAAGGCGAGTCCCCCTTCCTAAAATCTCAATTTTCCCCCTATTCAATTCCTTAGCTATTAACCTTAACTTTTAGCCATAAAACTTTACCTTAGATTCAAAGCCAATAGGAAAGGGTTGAGGGTGCCTAACACCTTCCCTCAACCTGATTATAATAACTTACCCAGATCTTTATACTGCGTAGGGTTTCCTATTCGCCCTTCAGAATAGGTGGCGACTCTAAAGCTTAATTTTTAGGGCAGGTTGCTACAGAGGATACGTCAGCCTTTTCGAAGGCAACTTTCGAGGGTCGAGATCATGTGTATCGAAGGCAGCATCATTAGGGACCATGATCTTAATCGAGGCAACATGGCTAAGGTATCCTCGTATTCGAGGGACTGGCTATTCTGCAAAAAATACAAGGCAACAGGCAACAAGGCAACAGGCAACAGAGAGGTTTACCCAAAAGTGTGCGTGTGTGCACCAATCACGTGATCATATTCAGATACTTATCTTGTAATTAGTGATCTACTTCGGTTAACAAGTTGTGAAGGATAGAAAAACACTTAGAAAGGGGGGGTTTGAATAAGTGTAGTCTAAAAACTTGAACGATAAAAACAAATTGCACAGTTATTTTTATCCTGGTTCATTGTTAACTAAACTACTCCAGTCCACCCCCGCGGAGTGATTTACCTCACCTGAGGATTTAATCCACTAATCGCAACAGATTACAATGGTTTTCGACTTAGCCCACGACTAAGTCTTCTAGAGTATCCTGATCACAACCTGATCACTCTAGGAACAAATGCTTAGACACAAGCTAAGACTTTCTTAGAGTATCCTGACCACCACGTGATCACTCTAATTACAACTACTTAGACACAAGCTAAGACTTCCTAGAGTATCCTGATCAAACACTTGATCACTCTAGTTACTTACAAATTAATGTAATCAAATAAGAGTATTACAATTGCTTCTGAAAAGCTATAATCACAACAGTGATATTTCTCTTAAAGTTTAAGCTTAATCTCACTAATATATTACAACAGCAATGTAGTGAGCTTTGATGAAGATGAAGTTTCTGAGCTTTGAGTTGAACAGCGTTTCAGCAAGTTTTTCAGAATAAGTTCGTTCAGAATTGGTAACCTTGCTTCTCATCAGAACTTCATACTTATAGGCACTTGAGAAGATGACCGTTGGGAGCATTTAATGCTTTGCGTATTCCGTACAGTATTGCATTTAATGTTTCACGCTTTTGTCAACTACCTCGAGCCTTGTTCACGCTGTGTCTACTAACGTTGCCTTTAATAGCTTCTAACGTTCCTTTTGTCAGTCAGCGTAGCCTGCCACCTGTACTTTCTTCTGATCTGATGTTTGTGTATACAACGTTTGAATATCATCAGAGTCAAACAGCTTGGTGCATAGCATCTTCTTGTCTTCTGACCTTGAAGTGCTTCTGAGCGTGATACCATGAGAACTTCAGTGCTTCTGCTTCTGAACTCAAGTTCTTCTGATGCTTCCATAGACCCATGTTCTGATTCTGCCTTGACCATCTTCTGATGTCTTGCCAGACCATGTTCTGATGTTGCATGTTGAACCTTCTGAGTCAAAGCTTCTGAGCGCTGATTTGTGCATACTCTTTATATATTTCCTGAAAGGGAAATTGCAATGTATTAGAGTACCACATTATCTCACACAAAATTCATATCCTTGTTATCATCAAAACTAAGAATATTGATTAGAACAAATCTTGTTCTAACAAGTTGCACTCCCTAGAATTACTAACCACAACAATTAATATAATCAATAATAATGGGGGAAGGGAAATTGCAACCAGCGGAGGAGAGGGGAATTGAAACCAGCGGGATAAGATAAAGCAAATAGGTTTGAAACAAGTAATAATATAATTGAGATTAGGGTTTAGGGTTACCGATACTCGACGCTTCGGAAATTGACAAACCCTGAAAAGGTGGGAAAAATGGCAAACAAAAAAAATGGGGTGAATGCATTATCGGTTCGGAGGCGAACATTGCTAACCCTAATAAAAAATAAAGATAAAGAATTTAAGAATATTGCCCTTTTGATTCGGTGCTGCTCATCCATGATGGTTCATGATGCACCCTCGTCTTGGCGCACGTTGGATTGGAAAGGAGACGCATCTGATGGCTCTGATGATGAAGAAGCATTGTACCACGTGTGTCTTAATGCGCCAGATTCTTGAAGTTTGAAACATTCTCGCGCGCGCTTTTGGGCCAACCAGATGATGACACGCAGTCATCTTCTTCCCCCCAACCGTCGTTTTAGCCCTGGTTCAGGCTTTTACCGACGGAAGTCTTCGTAGCCATAGACCTGTGTCTTACGAACGCAAGCAAACAGACATAGAAATTCTTCGCGAGGTCACCAATGGGTTTGTCAAGACCTCACGAATACGAACATGGCTTCAATTTGGCTTAAAAGTTCTTCTGTTAATAGGAGGCAAATCTGGGGGTGTTGATTGCGTGCAACTATCCAGGCACCTTCAATGATCCTCAAGGAAGGTATAGCAAAACTCAGAATCGGTTGAATTGCCCCCAATCTTCAAAATCGAATTTGAGTTTTTTTGGTTTCTTCGAGCTCGAGTAGAGGGTTCTCTGCAGCCAATCTCCAACCCTTGTACTTTGGTTTTGTTCATATACTTATAGAGAAGGATTTTAGGTCAGAGTTTGGATCAAATATCTTCTAAATCATGAGATTGGATTCTTGAGAAATTTGATTGAAAAAGTGCATTGAATCTTTCTATTTTTGGCCAACTTCAATCTTTTTCTTCACCAATTTGGTTTACACGAATTTGTAATGAATATTGTGTTTAAATGGTGATTGAATTGATTAAAAATAGAATCAAATCAAATTTCTTGCAATTATATGATTTATTTTGATTTTTAATTACTTTTAATATTAATAAAAATTCATAATAAATCACATAATTCAAAGAAATTCGTGGAAATTGATTTATGGGCTCTTAATGTCATAAGGAACAAGTTTGGGTCTTAAAAAAGTAGGCCCACTAGCAAAAAAATTCAAACTCCTTCACATTTTCCCCTCCAAAATAGTCCAACTTCGACAAGGCCTATTTCTCTCATTTTTTGAGGTATGGAAGTGTTCTAAGACTTATTTGAAACCTTAGAGAGTCCTCTAACCAGTGTCTTTGGTCTCATATCAAAATTATTTTCCATGCTCCTTGTGTATCCTTTTGAAAAAAGTGACTTTTTGTTGACTTTTGAAAAGGACCTATAATGTTTTAGTCCATATCTCTCAAATGAAGCATTTTTAGACTTGGCATGTGAGAGACAAAATTGTAGAGAATCAAGTTTCCTTCAAAATGAGCTTTGGATGGAAAATTTCTGATGTTTCATGTGAGAGTTATGGCTGGTCAAAGTTCAGTTGACTTTCTCCTATGAAAACCCTAATTTAGAAAAATTTTAATTTGTTGATTTTTTATCTTTCCTTGATGAACCATGATAAATTCTTGATCAAATGGTGAATGATACTTCAATATGAGGATCTTGACAAAAAATCAGGAGTTTTGACTTTACTTTGACCACAGTTGACTTTTAGGTTAACCTAGTCGACTGTTGACTTTTTGAACAATTGAGTGACCAATCTTTTGAGATGAGACTTGATATTTGTCATGGAGATGATGTGAGATATATTGAGCCCTATGAGATGTCTTGGAGCCATTGATTCACTGAGTTTCTTTTGAATAAGCCAAACCCTAGTTTCAGAGCTTTGTATAGTGTGGGCAAATTTTGGGGTATGACAGCTGCCCCTGTTCATTTATCTTAAACCTGAAGATGTAGAGTGGTTTGTATGCCAGTCGGTGTCTGAAGGTGGAAGATGATTGAACACTAGAATACCAAGAAATTTGCCCTAGCTGAAGTAGGGGCTTTTGTCTGAGATGGGCTTGAAGATGCCATCCAGGTGTATGAGTGTTGATTGTTACGGAAGTAGTTGTTTGAGTGTTTACGGAACCGTCTGAGGTTGCTGCTTTTAGACTTTGAAAGTTGATTGTTTAAGGAACCGTCTGAGGTGTCGACTTAAATCTAAAGGTAGATCATTAAGGAACCGTCCAAGGTATTGACTTAACTCTGAGGTAGATCTTTAAGGAACCGTCCAAGGTATCGACTTAGACCCAAAGGTAGATCATTAAGGAACCGTCAAAGGTATCGACTTAGATCCGAAGGTAGATCATTAAGGAACCGTCCAAGGTATCGACTTAGATCCGAAGGTAGATCATTAAAGAACCGTCAAATGTATCGACTTAGATCCGAAGGTAGATCATTAAGGAACCGTCCAAGGTATCGACTTAGATCCGAAGGTAGATCATTAAGGACCGTCCAAGGTATCTACTTAGATCCGAAGGTAGATCATTAAGGAACCGTCCAAGGTATCGACTTAGATCCGAAGGTAGATCATTAAGGAACCGTCAAAGGTATCGACTTAGATCCGAAGGTAGATCATTAAGGAACCGTCCAAGGTATCGACTTAGATCCGAAGGTAGATCATTAAGCAACCGTCCAAGGTATCGACTTAGATCCGAAAGGTTTTGAAGTTGTTTATTTGACTACAGCAGTAACCTGAAAAAGGCAAAGTTAGTTTTTTTATGCCATGTCATGATGCATGTAATGCGTTTATATGACGGGATTCTCAAAATAAATGAGAACCTTGCATGTTATGTACGTATTTGTCGCGATGCATTATGTATTATGTATGAACATGTATGCAATTGTATGAATATGTTTATGATTTATGACGTATGACTATGATTTATGCTATTTTACACATCTTGATTGAGAAGGTGGATCTCCATGTCATTGTAATTTTGATGTTTGATCTTATCTTGAAGATGCTCAGCTGGGGATTTATGATTTCTGCTTGGGGATGATCAGTAACTTGATGTACCCTGATTGGGGATTAAAGATATTAATACACCATGTTGGAGAAGAGCAAAGTTTTGGAGAACCGGTAGTGTTGAAAATGTAAACTCTGTTGGGGAGTCATGTCTTTGTCGGGACGAGAGCATTTGAAGATATCTTCTTAAGGGTTACTCTGTGGGGATATGATCTTGTGAACCCGGCTCTGTGGGGTGAAATGAGTGAAAGTTTCCCCCAGTATTATAGTAACTACCATTCCTGGATTTGATTAGAACACACCACTGAGTATTGATTAAGATGTCAAACTGGACTTTGATTGATTTGCCCCTGCTAGTAGGAACTTGAAGAGATTCACCTCACGAGGACTTTATGAAGTGTATATTGTAGAACAAATGCCCCTAGTAATCGTAAACTTAGGATGATGCCCCTGACTGTTTGGCTTTTGAGAGATTCTCGGAATCTTGACTTGATTGCCCCAGATTGATCGGGAAATAATTTTGAAATCCACTTGGGATATATGCCTCTGGCTATTTGGAATTTGAGAGATTCTGGGAATCTTGACTGGATTGCCCCAGATTGATTGGGCAAAATGTGTCATGCCCCTTGTATATGTAGGAGACATTGCTTCTTGGAGTAATCTGCGTTGGTCGGGATAACTTTGAATCATTAGCCATACCCTGTGCAAATTCATTCTGATGCTAACATTTGAAATTATGTAGCAGAATATGTTTAATAATGAATTCATGAGATGCAAGCTGAAGATTTCGTTTGGGAAGAAATGTCCTTCGAAGGTCTGAAATTCGAAGGAGGTGGTTACTGATGACCATCTTTGAAGATAGAGAATGGCTACTGATGGCCATGCTTCGAGAATGATGTTTAAGTTGAAACAAAGATAGTGAGCACCGAAGCTAAATTCGAGAAGAATGGTCTTTGGGACTTAGATGTTTTTGCGAAATATGTGAAGTACTGAAGCTTAGCGTGTTTTCGTGGCATTCTCGATTATAATTATGTTGCCACGCGTCGAAGGAGGATTCAGGCGGGATGATTTGTATTTCGAAACAGTTTATGTAACCGCACGAAGACAGATGGCATCCCTGGATTCTCTATGGGCAACGTGGCATTAGATTAGTGTAGGACCGTTAGGGTCGAAACTAGTATAAATAAGGGTCTTAATGTTAGGATTCCGTGTGTTCATTTTGTACAAATCACTCACATATTGCTCAAGTATCAAGTGTTAAGAGAAAGAGTTCGCTGAGAAATGTACGTATGACACCAACACCAATTTAAATACATGTGTATTTTCCTTTATTCAAGTATCTTTCGATATTACTGCATTTCATTTACTTTCTGTCATTTACATTCCTGCACTCTTTATTTTCATGTCATTTATCTTCGAAGCATTTAACTTTTCTGCACTTTTAAGATTCTTGCACTTTTACAGTTTTGTCTTATGTTTTATCTTTAACTTACCTTTTCGCTGATGTTATATTTACGTGTATAACAAGGTGATTGCTAATCTTTATTTATTTGATCAAGTATTTCTTATTTCGAGACACACCAATCATAGACATAATTCGAACTATCATGAATAACAACCTATTTGACTATGTCCTAGGATCAATCTAGTCGATCCTGCGAGTAACCAAATCATATTTATTATAGTTTGGAAGACTAGCGGTTGTTTACCGGAAATCACCGTAAACAAATTGGCACACCCAGTGGGACAGTGTCAAACAGATTGTTATTAATCGATTGTTTTGTTTTGTCTAGAAAATATCAAGACCTTGTATGAACCTTAGGAAATGTAAATTAACAAACAGTGCACAACCGATTCCCAAACGAAGGTACAGCAAGAGAATGGTCGTTACGGCCAGTGCAGGGGGAGATCAGGATCCCCCACAAGGGTCAGGAACCGGAGCGGCAAATTCCACGCATGTTTCGACTTCTACTCAAGGAGCGCAAGAGATACCGGGTCCGACTGGATCAAGTCCCATGGATAGTTCCCAGGCTATACCTGAAAATAATGCATCAACGACAGGGACTAATCCAGTTTCAATATCGACTACCGCGCCCTCATCTTCGAATGCTGGCGGAATGCAATTTGCCTCGACAAATGCTGGAAATCAGTTATTTACCCTAGGATCATCCGCGTTCGAATGGAGAACAAATAGTCAATACGGCATGCCAAATCCATATATGACAGGTACACGGGGGGTAGGACCCACATATACTACGAATCCGACACTGTTTTCGCCAAATGCTGGTTCGGTAGGTCGAAGCGCGCAAAATACTGGTTTCTCTGCCCAAATACCCAATTTTACCACAAGCAACAAGCACCATTCCGACAAGAGATGGACGCAAGTAATCACGACATGTTAGGAACTCTGGCCCGGGAATTATCGTCAATCTTGCATCCACTAGCAATTAATATCTCTAATGCTAGTAGAGAGAATGTGGAAACTTTTCAAAAAATATCCTCCCAAATGAATCGAATGGCAGATTTCATGGGTGTTCCACAACCCAAACGGAGAAATAACTAATCCTCCTATCGAGAAGGAGAACCCGTTCTAGAACGTATCCAAAATGCGGTGCCTCTGCCTGGTGCAACCACTGCTGGCGTGACTCCTCCATCTGGTACAACCACTGCTGGCATAATTCCTCCACAAAGAACAACAACGGTCGAAAGGAATCAGATAATAGATTTAGAGGCTACGAACCGAAGAACTATCCCTGTTCAGCAAGAGTGTGATGAGGAAAGACCCAGATTAAGGATAGTAGGTAGGGACGGACACCCAGACGAAGTAGTTCAGAGAGTCAGGAGAGAAAACCTAGCCACTGAGAATAACCTAACTGCCATGATAGAGAGAGTTATGGCTAATAATGGCCTCAGTACTGGACTTCGACGTCCAAATTATACATCTCCCATAGCGGATTATATCATGCAAACAGAATTGCCAAGAGGCGCTCAAGTGCCAAAATTTACTAAGTTTTCAGGGGACACTAATGAATCAACGGTGGAACATATCGCCAGGTATCTGACAGAAGCTGGAGATTTAGCAGGAAATGAGGATTTAAGGATTAAATACTTCCCTAGTTCGCTGATAAAAAATGCGTTCGTCTGGTTCACTACCTTACCTCCAAATTCCATAGATGCATGGGCCCACTTGGAGAGATTATTCCATGAACAATTTTACATGGGTCAAACCAAGATAAGTTTGAAAGAATTGGCTAGCATCAAAAGAAAATTCACGGAGTCTATTGACGATTACTTAAACAGGTTCCGTTTGCTGAAATCAAGATGCTTCACGACTGTCCCAGAACACGAATTAGTTGAAATGGCTGCAGGTGGCCTAGATTATTCAATTCGAAAGAAATTGGATACTCAATACCTGAGAGATATGGCCCAATTGGCAGATAGGGTTCGACAAGTCGAACGATTAAAAGCAGAAAAGGCCACAGCAAGTAAGAGTTATAAGAAGGAAAGAGTAGCATACGTCGAAGCAGACGAAGTTGATGGCGAACCTTTCGAAGACTCATACGACATGGAAGAGGTCGAAATATATCTTGCTGAGTTAAAGGAAGCGCCACCCTATGCTTGCAAATTACTCACCCCTTCTAATGGAAGAAATCCAGTAGATAGTGATAAAAGTGATAGATTTCCCAAGAAAACTTATACGTTTGATGTCACTAAGTGTGACGAAATATTTGATTTACTAGTAAAAGATGGCCAAATGATAGTGCCTGCTAATTCTAAAATTCCTCCGTTAGAACAACGGAAGAAGAGAGGTTTTTGTAAATATCATGGTTTCCTAGGCCACAAAACCTCACAATGTTTTCTTTTCAGGGATCTAATCCAGAATGCTATCAAGGATGGACGTTTGAAATTCGCTGACAAAAGCAAGAACCCTATGAAGGTTGACGCCGATCCTCTGAACGTGGCTGACAGTAACTTGTGTGAACCATTTGATGTTAACATGGTGGAAGTATCTGAAATTCATGCTGCTGAATCAAAGGTAACTTCAGATGGAAAGCAGGCTACTGAAAGCCTAAATGACAATCCGATCCTCAATACTGATGTTGAAGGAGCCATCGATGCTGAAATGACTGAAAATCCGAAAGGAAAAACAAGTGAGGCCACTGAAGATCTCACAACAAAGCTTCAGCAGATACAAATTTCTGAAGTTCCTCCGGCGGTTGTTAACATGGTCAATGCTAGACGTCCCTTATCTGAAATCGAAGAACTAGAAAAATGGTTGATGTGGGAGAAAGCAAACATTGAGATTCCGCCAAGGGGAAACAGTTTGAAAGATTATCTTTGGAATTGTCATATAAAGAATGGTGGAAAAGGGTGATGTGCCCAAGATGTTCAATTATGACAAATCGGAGGGTCCAGGCCAATTTCGAGAGGGCTTTGCGAGAAAGATTAGAGCAACCTTGGAGAGGAGGAAACATGCTGTTGAAAGTGTACCCAAGGTCTGAAGAAAGCTTGGTTGGTTTCTTGGTCAGGTGTCACAACGACAATTCTGAAGTTGCACGGTGCCCTAGATGTGGTGCAGTCTATGACGAACTGCTAGCAGGATCATTCGAAAGGGTGTATCTTTATATGGGTCGGGAGACCCAGGGACTGCGTCCTAACTTTTTTGGTTTCGATGACCGAACTCCATCGAGAAGGCCTGGAAGCCCACACCCTAGAGCTCGAAGGGTCACATTCAAGGTTCCTGCAGACATACCCAGGGATAGATGGATGCAAGCTGGTGCCAGAACCAACAAATGGGGAAGTTGGGACCAAGGAGGAAGAACTGCAATGGCATATAAAAAGCAATTCCAGACTTCCAATTGAGAGATGTACAGGTTGGAAAACTACAAAGGGAAAAATCCTATGTCTAGATCCCAATGGAGAAGGCATCAGAGGATGAAGAAAGCCCAAAGGGAGTTCAAACCAAGGGAGGCTGGAGAGACAAGTAGCAATCAAATCCCAATGCAGGGGGCAAAGACAAGCAAACCTCCGTTGGAGTGCAAGTTGTTCGATTCTGAAAACGAGAAAGAAGAGGAGAGGATGCATTCCATCCTTTGGAAAGAGGATGATAGAATGACAAATGATTTTGACTCTGATGGAGTATCATCTATAAACCTCAACTGCAATGTTGTATCTGTACTCCCTCACGAGTTTAATCAAGAAACTGAAGTTGAAGATTGTGAGGAGGCTGACGTCGAAGAGATGGCAAAACACAAACCTGTGTGTTACTATGTGCTGAACAACGGTGCAGTTGAGGAGCAGAATGCCTTCTTCGAAAGGCCTGATGAAGGTATGCGAAACCATTTGAAGCCACTCTACATAAGGGCTAAGATTGAAAATGTTGGAATTAATAAAGTCCTGGTAGATGGAGGGGCAGCAGTGAACCTAATGCCCCAATACATGCTGAAAAGAATTGGTATGTTTGATACTGATATAAGGCCACATAACATAGTTTTGTCTAACTATGAAGGCAAAATAGGGCAAACCTTGGGAGTTGTCCAAGTAAATCTCACGGTGGGTTCAGTCATAAGGCCAACTATGTTTATGGTCATACCGGCGAAAGCAAATTATAATCTCTTGCTCGGAAGGGAATGGATCCATGGGGTTGCTGATGTGCCTTCGACAATGCATCAAAGGTTAACCATTTGGATAGAAGATGGTATAGTAGAGAATATTGAGGGAGACCAAAGTTACTACATGGCTGAAGTTAACCAGGTTAATAAGACTAACTTCGATAGGAACTTGGCAAACATAGGACCTTGCCATGCTGCGGAAGATATATACACCCCAAACAAGAATGCATTGTATTACTTGTCTTTGCACACAAATGGTTTCCAATGGAACAGGGAAATAATGGATGGTCCAGAAGATACCGCATCAATGGAGCATTATCCGACAATACGGCCAACAGGCTGGCATGACGAAGTTGATGATGTCTGAGTCATCATTTTTCGAAAAGATTTCGGCTTATGTAGTCGAGAATAAAAGAAAGACGGCTCTCGAAGCCGAATTATCAAACATGTTGGTTAATGAAGGTCTAAAAAAGGAAGAAACGCCAGATTTGGGGATATATATGATCCCTCAACTACCTGAAGATCCAGTTCGAGTCGAAGAGATTTTAGGAGAAGAGATAAGTCAAAGATTGGATGCAATCTACGACGAAGAGCCTTTGGGTTTCGAGAAAGACCCAATGGGAGCAAATATCAAAATGTTAGCCCAAGATCCACTCGAAGAAGTAAATCTCGGAGATGGAGATCAGAAGAGGGTAACATACATCAGTGCGAAACTAGCGCCAACGCTGAAGTCAAAAGTGGTCGCGTTGTTGAAGGAGAACAAAGATTGCTTTGCATGGGATTACAGTGAAATGCCCTGTTTAGGGCGTGATTTGGTTGAATTAAAGCTACCCATAAAGGAATGGAAAAGGCCCATCAAGCAAACTCCTAGAAGGTTCGCACCAGAAATTCATTCGAAGATCAAAGCAGAGGTCGAAAGACTCCTACGATGTAAGTTCATCAGAACCACAAGGTATGTCGAATGGATTGCTAATATTGTACCAGTTATTAAAAAGAATGGTTCATTAAGAGTATGCATAAATTTTCGTGATCTGAATGCAGCAACTCCTAAGGACGAATATCCCATGCCTGTGGCAGAAATGTTAGTAGATTCAGCCGCAGGCTTCGAATATCTAAGTATGTTGGATGGGTACTCTGGTTATAATCAGATTTTCATTGCAGAAGAAGATGTATCTAAAACAGCTTTTTGTTGCCCAGGGGCAATAGGCATCTATGAGTGGGTTGTAATTCCTTTCGGTTTAAAGAATGTCGGGGCAACCTATCAGAGAGCAATGAATTCTATATTTCATGATTTTATAGAAACATTCATGCAAGTATACATAGATGACATCGTTGTGAAGTCTGTCTCAGATTACGATCATCTCGATCATCTAAGCCAATCATTCGAGAGAATGAGAAAACATGGCTTAAAGATGAATCCCCTTAAATGTGCTTTCTTTGTGCAGGCTGGAGATTTCCTGGGTTTCGTAGTCCATAAAAAAGGAATAGAAATTAACCAGAATAAAACGAAGGCTATCATGGAAACTAAGGCTCCATCCACGAAGAAAGAATTGCATTCCTTGCTGGGGAAGATAAACTTCTTAAGAAGGTTCATCTCTAATTTGAGTGGACGCACGCAAGCTTTCTCCCCTCTACTTCGTCTCAGAGAAGGAAAATTCGAATGGCGTGCTGAACATCAAGAGGCTTTTGATAAAATCAAGCAATACTTGATCCATCCACCAATCTTGTCTCCCCCAAATGGGAAGAAGCACATGCGCCTGTATATTTCAGCTTCAGATAATACAATAGGCAGTATGTTAGCACAAGAAGATGAAAATGGCATCGAAAGAGCCATTTATTATTTAAGTAGAGTACTCAATGATGCAGAGACTAGGTATAGCGCAATAGAAAAACCCTGCCTTTGTTTATATTTCTCTTGTATCAAACTTAAGTATTATATAAATCCAGTTGATGTTTATGTTTCGTCTCATTGTGATGTTATCAAACATATGCTATCAAAGCCAATATTGCATAGTCGAATTGGCAAATGGGCTTTAGCCCTTACTGAGTACTCACTGATATTTCAGCCTCTTAAGTCAATGAAAGGTCAGATCGTATCAGATTTCATTGTTGACCATGCAGTGGTTGAGAACCCTCAACAATATGTAGATTTGAAGCCTTGGAAGCTATACTTCGATGGTTCGACTCATAGAGAGGGAACTGGTGTTGGAATATTGATAATTTCTCCTGATGGAATTCCAACAAAGCTCAAGTACAAGATTGAAGGTCCTCTATGCTCCAACATCGAAGCTGAATATGAAGCACTGATTGCTGGACTTGAAGCTTTGTTAGAATTGGGGGCAACCAGAGTCAAAATTAAAGGAGACTCCGAACTAGTGATTAAGCAACTAACAAAGGAGTACAAATGCATCAAAGAAAACTTGATCATGTACTTTGTCATAGCAAATAGGCTGCTTAAAAAATTTGAATATGTGGAGTTAAATCACGTTTCGAGGACCAAGAATCAAGAAGCAAATGATTTGGCACAGTTGGCCTCAGGATACAAGGTATCGAAAGAAAAATTAGAAGAACTGATCGAAGTAAGAGGAAAAGCAATGGCTACCAAACTTTCCCCAAGTGACCTAGAGAATTCACAGTTAGGCTTTGCCAGCAAAGAAGAATTCGAAGTGTTAAATATAGACTCCTTAGCAGACATTGATTGGAGGAGTCCAATTGTGAACTATCTAAAAGATCCTTCGACAGACACGGATAGAAAGGTGAAGTATAGAGCCTTGTCATATTTCCTGATGGGGAACGAATTGTTCAAGAAAACTCCTGAAGGGGTCTTGTTAAAATGCTTGGGTGAAGCAGAAGCATATTTGGCTCTCTCAAATGTACACAGTGGAGCATGTGGGGCACATCAAGCAGGGCACAAAATGAAATGGCTTTTGTTTAGATATGGAATGTATTGGCCTTCTATGTTAAAAGACTGCATAGAATTCGCAAAAGGGTGTCAGGAATGCCAAGAGCATGCAGGTATTCAACACGCTCCAGCAAATGAGTTAAGTCCAATAATAAAACCATGGCCTTTCAGGGGTTGGGCACTAGACTTAATTGGAGAAATTCACCCTAAATCCTCTAAGGGTCAAAGATACATACTAGTAGGAATAGACTACTTCACAAAATGGGTCGAAGCGATACCACTGGCGAATGAAGACCAAGAGGCTGTGATTGAGTTTATTCAAAAACACATCATATACAGATTTGGAATCCCAGAAAGTATAACCACAGATCAAGGATCAGTGTTCACTGGGCGGAAAATGCAAGACTTCGCCAAAGAAATGGGTTTCAAATTGTTCACTTCTACACCTTACTATGCTCAGGCAAATGGACAAGTCGAAGCAGCAAACAAGATAATAATAAATAGTCTCATAAAGAAACATGTGGGAAAAAAGCCCAAAAGTTGGCACAAAACGTTAGACCAAGCACTTTGGGCTTGTCGAACATCTCCAAAAGAAGCTACAAACACTACGCCTTTCCAATTGACATTTGGGCATGACGCAGTACTCCCAGTTGAGATATATTTGCAGTCAGTTCGGATACAAAGACGAGCAGAGATCCCTCCTAACATGTATTGGGAGTTGATGATGAACGAATTAGTAGACCTGGACGAAGATAGACTTCGAGCATTGGAGATGATAAAAAGACAAAAAGAAAGAGTGTCTAGAGCATACAACAAAAAGGTGAAAGGTAAAACTTTTATCAATAATGACTTAGTTTGGAAGGTTATATTACCTATAGATCGAAAGAATCAAGCACTTGGTAAATGGTCTCCACACTGGGAGGGACCCTTTCGAATTTTGAAATTATTCTCGAATAACGCTTACGAGATAGAAGAGTTAGCAGAAGATCGCATGATTTTAAGAGTAAACGGGAAATATCTGAAGAGATACAAACCAAGCATGCATGAAGTAAAGATTGCAAAAACGTAGATATTGAAGTATACTACGTGAGCCAAAATGGTTGAACCAACACCAAAATGGCTTTGTGTCCAAACAAACATGTATGACAAAATAAAAAGAAGAAGACGAAGAAATTCCAAAACATCTTCCATTAATATTAAGAGAATACATTCATGACAGGAGGTTTGGTTTCCAAAACATGGAAGGTTACAAAAACTAAAGCAAATAAAAAACCTAAACTAAACCACCTCCTTGTTGATTCTTTGGTCTAAGCCTTCTAGAGGCAACAGGGGCAAACTCTCTGCCTCGAACATGTTCATGGATCCGGAGTTGCGCATCCTTCTCACTATTCCCTTTTTAAGGAATATGTAAGACAAGAGCCTTCCATATGGAAGACAGGTTACAACCCCTTGACGGGCAGCAGCCATGGAAACGGCTTCGACAAGCCCTTTGAAAATCATTAAGGGGAAGTTGATTTTCTTCCCACGAAGGGCATAGAGGATAAATTCCAAGTCCTCCACCATGATGTTGTTTTGGTCATGGTTTCGTGGTTGAAAGTTACCCACGAGCAGTTGATGCCAAACCCTGATGACTTTGGCGTTGTAAGGATCGTTGTCCATGAGAGTCCTCAACAGAAGATGAGTCATCAAGTTGAAGCTGTTGTCATCAAAGGTTTCACCAGAGTTGTTACATCTCATCAAGTTAGAGATGGTAGAAGGAGTGATTCTGATTTGGGCACGTCGAACCTCAGAGACTATAGTAGTTCTGCCCTCTAGATCTATGCGTAGAGACGCAAACATCTAGAAATCTGCTAGCATGTTGGGATAAACAGGTCCCTCCAGGATTTCATAATAGAAATCGAGTTCTTGATTGGCAAAGAGAGCACTGATGCTTATGAAGTTTTCATCAAACTCTCTTCAGAGAGTTTGAAATCCTTTTTTATGCAAGCTCTGATGTTATTGTAGGTAAGAGGTTGCGCCATGTGAAGAAGGAGAGGTTGAAAAGGTTTTTCTTTTTAGACTCTGTGTTTTTGAGAAAACGGAGGAAGAGAAACAAAGTTTTGAGCAAAAGGTTTCAAGCAAGTGTGAAGGAAGAAGTGTGATGTTAATCCTTTATATAGACCTGGGGCAATAGAGGAACGGTTTAATTTTTAATGATTGATTAGACTGCGTTTGGTATTCCAAAAAGGAGTTATGGCTTCCGTCGTTTCCCGCCCTGGGAAGTTGAGATGTAATCATGAGAAACTGGTGCACGCACGTCTTAAAAGAGACGTTTTGAAGAAAGTGATGTCATCACTTAATGATGGTTACGGCTAAGGGAGTGGAAACGTCAAGTCTAGACTGAAAGGAGTGCGAAGGATAGTCAGGTCATGTGCTTACATTTATTAAGATTATTGTGACAATTAAATATATTTTGGCAAGATTTGAAGAATTGCTAGAGTGTTACTCATGATCATTGCAAAATGGAATAGAGTGTGTAAACTGGCAAACAAAAGGTGCACATATATATATATATATGTTCCTGGTGGAATTCGATTACAAGACAAATCAATGCGCATTACAAAAAGGTATTACAAGGTTCGAAATGACTAATTAAAATCTCTAGGAAGAGTATCTTTTATCTTCGAATACTGAACCTCCCAAGAAGACATGCGAAGTTCAATCAAGGCCCGTTGTTTCTTCAGTTCTTCAATTTCGGGTACTAGTTTTTGTGCAGCTTCGAAATGCTGGATTCCTAGACGCGCAATTTCAGTTAATTCCTGCTCACTGGACCGTTGAATTGTTGCCTTACGAGATTCATCCTCTTCTATCTTTTCTTCAAGCTTAACAATTTCCTGCTTCCAAGATTAGATATTCCGCTCACATTCATCACACTCTTTCTGTTTCTCTGAGCGTTTAAGATTGAGAGCATCACCTTTCTTCGCCGCATCAGTAGCGGCTTTCCAAGATGAACTATGAGAAGCCACCTTCGAAGTAAGTTGTTCATCAACATTGCGACATCGAAGAATGTTTGATTGAAGCTGTTTGATCAAAGAACCCAGCAAAACGATCACCTCTGAGACTTCTTTTGAAACCAGAAGTAGATCAACCCTTTTCAGAAGTTGATTCAAGCTATGACTTTTGGTAGGATCCTTGCTGAGAATTTCGACGAGGTTGGTTTCGAATAACTTTTCCTTTATCTGATGAAGAAGGTCAGAAATATCCCCTTTATCACCAGATTATGGCTGAACAGTTGGAGAAGTTTCGAGCTCAGAAGGCGAAATATTATCCGTATCCATCATAGCCTTGAGGAAGCTGAGAGGATCAGTTTGTTTAAGCTGCTCCAATTCTGAAGGAGTGGGCTTGGCTGGGGAAGGCGTCGAAATAGTTTCAGGAGAAACTATGGTCCCAGAAGGTGTAGTTTCATGGGGAACTACTGTGGCTAGCTTGGAGGTTTCTTCCATAACATCTTGTTTAGATAAAGTGTCCTTACTACCAGTTGGATGACCAGCTGCATTGTTGCTACCTGAACATTGTTGATTTGCTTTTTCACTCTTGTGGGTAGGAGGAGAATCATCAGTTGAATGGCTTTCTTCGACTGCTGTACTAGGGATGATAGTCGCAAGAGGCTGAGCATCTTCGACCACTGGTGAAAGCACATGAGATTTACCTGCATGAAGTAATTAGAACATTTTATGGTAGGAAAGTTGCAAGAAATCTCTTTGCAGTAAAAAGAATATGCATTTACCTTGGAGGTTATCAAGATCCATACTGAGAGTAAAGGCTTTGAGGTCAGAAGTGTCTGTGCCAACATCATCCTACAATCATAAGGTAAAACGTTAACTTAATTATTTTAAGTTAAAATTTATAAAGATGATTAGGTTGGGAAATCCAAATACATTGGTTAGAATGTTATCTGGGCTCGAGTTATGGCTCTCAACAACGAAAACGTTACTACCACCTTTTAAAGGTGATTCTTCAGAAGATACCTTTTCACCCGGTGAAGTAAGTTTCGAGGACCCAGATCCCTTTTCTTTTCCTGAAGGAGTGACGGCCTTCTGCCTTTTCTTTTGGGTTTGTCTGGTTCGAGGTGGAGATTTGTCATCATCATCTGAAACGACTACTTGAGAAGCTTTTCGTTTCGAATGTGGCGGAGGCTTCGAGCTCTGAAAATGTAAATTGGGTGAAGTGAGTACGATTCATGAGACATACAAATAAAATATAAAGTATGTGTATACCGTGGGTTTCTTGTCAGTAGTGATAGAGTCACTCCCACTGGGCTTGTTGCTCTGCGAAATTTCTGAAGCTTTCTGCACAGGGATTTGTTTGATCTTTTTCTTTCGAGCAACAGCTATAGTTGAAACTGGAATTAGTATTTCAGCGAGAAAGAAACGTTAGTCGAAAATTTGTCTAAACCCAAACCTTCAGGTATTGGAGTCAAGACACGAACATGTTCAAGATCTATATGGAGATGTCCTTTGAAAGTATCCAGGGTATGCTTAGTCGGGACCACTCATTCAGCGCGTTTAATAGTGCTTTCCTGAAGAATTTTAAAAGCGTTCCCACACACGAACAAGTCTGGGAAAGGAGGGCTTAAAGCCACACCAAAATCAGCGCTTCGCAGTGGAGGGAATTTTGGAGGATTAAGTTTGAAAGCCACTTCATAACGCAGTTCTGGTCGAACAGACGAAGGCAGTTTCAACTTATCCAGTTTAGCAGAAAACTTTTCGCGCAAAATGACTACAGCTTCACGAACGGTCCGACTAAGATCATCAGGCCTGTAAATGGTTTCAAAGAATTTTTGAAAGGCTTGTATTTCTTTAATATGAGTCGAAGTACTTTTTTGAAATTTTTCCTGCACATCAGCAAAAGCTTCAGTTAGTTCGCGAATAAGACTCTCAGCGTCGAAGATTTGCCTGGTGTAATAGTCCGTCCACCATTGTTGGAAATCTGGAGTGGAGTAAAAGGCGGGTTCGAAAGGAATCAGTGAAAGATTGGCCACTGATCAGAAAAATAGCAAGTGTACTATTTTTACCGAAGTAGTAATAATGGGTTTTACCCCAAGTATCGATCACGAGGATTGCGTAGGAAATACAAGTGATTGGACTCAGTCAATTAAACAAAAGTTCATAAGAGTGTTGTTTCAAATAAGTAACAAAAGAGATTAAACTACTAAGAAATAAAGGAAATTAAAACTGAACTTTTGAATATGAGAAAATAATGCTAAGGTAGGGTGTGTGATTCTCTCTCTAATTCCTCTGGATGAAGATCTCGTTAACCCGTTCATATGGTTCAATTATTCATTCTCAAGTATGATTATCCTAAGTCCTTAGTGAAAATCTTATTTGATTTAAATTCCGATTACTTAAGTCCTTAGAGAAATCAGACAAAACCAAATCATTAATTTATCAAGAATTTCTGAATAACCAGATTATATCCCTAGTCCTAGGTGATGGTCATAAGGTTCAATTGTATACAAACCCTAACAATTGTAGTTCTACGAATTGTTAACCACAGAACAATCCTTATTGGTCCGATAAAGAAAGCATTATAAACATTATACAATTGAATTGAACAATACAAACTTTAAATTAACGAAATACCAAATCCAGAGTTATTACAGATCGAATCAGGGACACCCCCCTAGCATTGGGGGGTTTAGCCTATCATAGTATTCAAAAAGCACAAATGAAAAAGTTTAGACATTACAATCAATTGGGAGAACTAGGATCTTCAATGGTGTCCACCGTTGAATCTTTTCGCTTTCCAAAATCTCGCTTCCGTCTCTTTTCTTCTCTACAATTCTCTATTACGATCTATCCAAAAGTGTCTTCTCTTTTGCCCTAGGGTTGTTCTTATCACTCACTTCCATTCAGGTTGCAACTGAAGTACCAAAAATACCCTTACTGGTCCCCTTCAAGTGAGGAAAGTCAAGAAAATAAAATCAGCACGCCTCAACAACACGGGCCGTGTTGCTGCACACGGGCGCCCGTGTTGTTCCTCTGCTCCTGGGCCAAAAAAATCACTTTCCACGCATCTTTCCACACGGACCGTGTGCCTGAACACGAGTGCCCGTGTGAAACCTCTGCCTCGCCTTCAAAATTGCTTTTCCAGCCACTTTTTGACACGGACCGTGTGCATGCACACGGGTGCCCGTGTTGACCTAAGACTTGGCTTTTTCGGCTTCTTTTTCCGCTTGTGCGCGCCATAAGTTTCTATCTCTCCCGTGCATCAACCTGGCCAAAAACAAACTAACAACCAGCGCATAAAACGACACTTTTGTAATACTCAAAACACATTAAAATGCAACAAAGTCACACAACCGAAAAACAAGAAACTTACTTTAAAAACATATGCCAATGCCACTTAGTATTACCAAGATTACGAATTTTGGTCGGAAAAAGGTGCAGAAACTTACTAGAAATGGTGACCGATCACAACCCCACACTTATCTCATTGCTTGTCCTCATGTGATGTATCGAGGCAAAACAGAGGTCACCGACGAGATTCTTTTCTCCACAACACAATCAGGTTTTTCGCAAAGTTCCTTCACTTAGCAATCGAGTTTCTGGTTTCCTTCTTCAAACTATCAACTGCGTTATCACTTTCGAGCACTTTTTCACCTGCAAGCTTTTCACAATCTCACAAAATCTCTCCGGGTTAAAGTGTCTACACTCACAGTACCAAGGCATGCATATTACTTTTAACTTTGAATATATTCTCTAATCACTACACACACACATTACACACACTTCATGAGGTCTTAGGGTTGTATCGTGGCTTGGGTTTGGTGGGGTAAACAAGGAATGGGATAAAAAATGGTTTTGGTGCTCGGCATTTATATTGGATTCACTTCTCTACTCATAATGATTTGAATCGTAAAAATGGGGTTTGGACCTTATATGGTCTTTCACAAAAGTGGGCAAGGGCTAAGATTTTTCTTGTTTTGATTTTCAAACCTTCTTTTTGGGTTTTCACAAGTTCCACATTCATCTTTTCTCTTTTTTTTTCTTTTCTTTTAAGATAATTTTTTTCCTTGCCCTTTTTCAATGGTTTACAACCCCACACTTAGATTCTTTAGTGTCCTTCAAGAGATTAACATTAATGCCGAGCGATAACATGAACAGTGAGAATGCAGGTGGTAAAAAGAATAACAACAATGAACAAAACACACATTACGGCTCAAAAGGGGTGACGATGGATATCATGCATACAGGATGGCTAGAAAGGCTCGGAGTTACGAAAAAAAAACTTGCCTCAGTGTGCGCTTTCGTAGTGTGCTTGTGTTATGAGAACATACGCAAAATCAAAGTGAATAGTGCCATGCCTGACTGGACTCTCATGTGGAGTTATGAATTTGGCTCTAAAATCTCACCGGGTCAGTTAAGCTTGCATGCTTCAAGGTGCTCTTGGTGTCCTGCAGTTTCCTTTCATCTAAAGTACACCATACTCCTCTCTTGGTTCAGTGTCGACTTTTTGCGTCCTACCTTCTTCCCTTTGATTGTGTCAGCTTCCGTGGTGCCTGCGGAGATCAAGTGTGGAATGTGTTGTTCAACCACTAACTATTAGTTCGCTCCCTTCTGACTTGTATCCATCATCTGGTAACACCATGACGGCACTGCACCATACAAACTTGAAAGAAACACACTTAAAAATAAAAGTAAGAGAAATAAACATAATCAAATCAAACAAACTAAACTATGAATTCAAAACGGAAAGCAAAGCAATAAAATAACAAAAGAACCTCCCCCACACCTGAACGAAATATTGTCCTCAATGTTTTAATTCCAGTGTGTCGGAGATTACCTGGCTTACTGAAACGGTGGTGGAGGAGGAGGATCCTGAGGAAATTGCAACATAAGGCGTCGCATCATCTCTTGGACATCATCCACCACAGCTCCCTGTCGGAACAACTCAACACCTTGTCGTGTTTGCTCGGTACGGAGAGCGCCAATCTCCGTTTGTACCCACCCCCATTGATCCGGAGTCATGGAGGATGACCCAGCAGTGTGTTGGAAGAACTGCTGAGGAGGCGGGACAGGGTGATCTTGGGTTGGAATGTCATCCTCCATGTCGTCACCTACAAAATTATGATCATGTGGAGGGCTTTCACCCATATATTCACCTGTAGCTACATACAACTAGTTAGCACGATTTGCAATAGAAATACTATCGGGTGCAGGTAGTGCCATAATATGTTGCCCATGAACAGTTAGGGAGAAGTACCCGGGCTTTACCACAATCATCCTTTGATTGACAAGAGTTTGCAAGTCAATTTTCTTACCCGGTATCGAGGGTTCCTCAATCAATAACTGGTTATAATTCAAGTGCTCAGCCAATTGAGAGATCATCCAACCAACTGAGATCTCTCCAGTAGAAGCATTTCCAACTTGCTTTAGGTGGTTAGCAGCAAAGGCCGCGATATTCACTCAACTTACCTCAATCATGTTATGTAACAGAAACAGTTCTCTCCTCGCACAGACCCCTGTACTATCTCCCCTCCCAAATAAGGTAAAAGCCAAATCCTTCTAAGCATATCTGAAACAAGGGTTATGAATCCCCGAGGCCTTAGCCTTGCTTGGATTGTACCCAGCTGAACCTGTGGTGGCTTCCCAGAATTCACAAGCAGGAAAAGTTTCGGGTGGGGCTCCCGGTCCAGCGGACGGTAATTTAAGGGCCGCCCCAACCTCTTCCACAGATAAAGTATGCTTATTTCCAAACATATAAAATTCCAGATCACCAAAATACTCCAATTCGGAGCCATTCCATTTGTGTCTCAATTTAAATTCTACAGTGCTCAGAAATTCAAGAGTTAGGCCTTCATAAGTCGGTGCCTCAAATAGCATAAAGGGCAACATCCCGATGTTGTGAAACATACGGTATACTTCATCTTTAAGGCCTAACTTGACAAGTGTGTCATCACAGATATATCGGGTCGGGAGTAATTTACGCTGAACTAAAACATCATACCTTGCTTTGTGTTCAGGAATGGCAAATGTAATGCCATAGGTATTCTCTTCTTGGTTCCCACTACGACCGGTTGCGCGGCTAGGGGCGCGACGGACCCGCTGCCTTGGTTGGGAGGATTCGGCGAAATCATCCCTGACGTTGCGGCGCTGGGTTGTCTTTCGGGGAGGCATGATAAGGGCTCTGGAAGAAAATTGAAACAAGAGACCAACAACAAAACAAAGAAAAATTCGAAAAATTAAAAATGCACCAAATAAAAATCTAAACCGATAGAAGTGTAGAGGATGGAGAGTAGAGCAACTTTTGTGAAGGCACTATAGTGTTTAAGTGGGTGGTTAATGGTGGTAGAGTGAGGTTTGTGAAGGTGGAGGCTAGGTTTTCATGGAGGAAGAGAGTAAGAAGTGGGAGAATGAATGGAATGAAGAGGAAGATGGTTATAATGCAGATGGGGCCCACATAGGTGGCCTAAAAAATTTTGAAAATTCTGCCCCTGCATAGCCCACACGGGCGGCCGTGTGAATTGTCTGCCAATTTGCAAAGGAGCGTGCTGAGGGGCAACACGGGCCGTGTTGCTGCACACGGGCGCCCGTGTTGCTAGTGCTATAGCTTCACTTTTACTTTTTTTTTTCTGCGTTCTGACTCAACACAGGCCGTGTTGCTACACACGGGCGCCCGTGTTGATGTTCTTCTATGCATCAGAATGGAACAATCTTCGTGCTTTGTTACTCGAGTTGCGCCTACCGGTCCAAACTTTACCACCTACAATAAAACAAAATAGAACAAAGAAAAATGTTAAAGAAAACAAGCGTGGGTTGCCTCCCACGGAGCACTTCGTTTAACGTCGCATGGCTCGACGGTCTACACCTCATCCGGTGAGACGCAAATGATCGATCACTCCTGCTCCTACTCCAGTATAGTAGGGCTTCAGTCGTTGTCCATTCACCTTGAAAACATCTCCATTGTTAGGATTTTTAATTTCCACCGCACCATGAGGGTATACCGTTTGTACCATAAACGGACCAGACCACCGGGATTTTAATTTCCCAGGAAAAAGTTTAAGCCTGGAGTTGAATAGAAGCACTAACTGGCCTTCCCATAATACTTTCTGTTTTATTCTCTGATCATGCCATTTCCGGGTCTGCTCTTTATAGACCTTAGCATTCTCATAGGCTTGATCACGGAATTCTTCTAGCTCATGGAGTTGACACTACAACGCGCAAGGCTTTTAAAAGCGCTTTTTTTGGCCTTTAACAGCGCTTTAAAGCGCTGCCAAAGCCAGCGCTGGCATAGGCTACGAAAGCGCTTTTAAAAGCGCTCTGGTAGGCCCCCCCTATAAGAGCGCTTTTCTGGAAAAAGCGCTCTTGTAGGCCCCCCTTTAAGAGCGCTTTTCAGGAAAAAGCGCTCTGGTAGGCACCCCTATAAGAGCGCTTTTTTCAAAAGCGCTTTCGTATGTTGCGTTTTTTTTTTATGCTTTTTATTATTTCTAAACCTGCACTTTTGGCAGCAATATTTTAGAACCTGTAATTTACTATTTTTTGGCAGTATTTTTTCATGAACCTATAATTTATCATTTCAAATCGATATATACCATTATAATCGATATCGATTATATACAAAAAAAGTATTATATTATATACCATTAATGTAAATCAAAATACATATATACATATTTCTAAACCAAAACAACTAAACCAATTCACATATTTCTAAACCAAAACAACTAAATGGGAAACAACTTCCGAGTTCTTATGCAACCAATGTACGCTTCCTGTATTATTTGGAGCTATGTTGTATTGATGCTTTAGTGGAGAACCAGTAGTCACCTGAGCTATGTTGTATTGTGTCACAGAATATGAATCAAATAACTGTACCCCGAACGATCCTGCCACAGAAGACTTCGGGGTACATTACTTGATTCATATTCTGTGGAACATAATCGGCAGGGGCACATTGTGTTCTATCCTTTACCAGTCCATCCACTGTTTGAAGCTCAACCTACAATAGAAAAATGTGATTATTTACACAACATTCACATTCTCAATATTTTCTCTATCAACCAAAAATTTCCTCATCTCCGAACAAAAGACAAAATAGTTAATAAAAATAGTGCTATACCAGAACAGAAACCAATTTATAAGAAATCAATTAACAACCACATGCACATAAAAATAGTTTTTGATAAAAGAACAAGTCAATTGAGCCAACAACCAAAAACCCTAAAAAAAATTCTGTTCATCATCTTCGAAAAACCTCTCCAGAAACTGTAAATACATTGTTCATATTCATCCAACAACAATCACAATACACAGCCGCAAACACTAACCAAAACCCTAATTGTTCATCTTTCTCATACACGCAAACCATTCATCAGAAACAAAACCATTCACAAATCATCATCAAACATAACCAGACAAACATTCATCAAACCCAAACATTTGTTCATCACTTTCCTAATCAAACAAACCCTTCAGAAATTTGAGAGAGGAATAGAGAATAAGAAATAAACTCAGAAAGGTCTCACCCGGTTTTGGTTTGTAGATTCAGAATCGAAACCGAACTCAGCAACAACACGAACCTCAACTCACCATAATCTCGTGTGTTTTGGATCTGAAAGGAAGAAGAACGGCGGAGGTTGCTAGGGTTTCGGAGAGAGGACGGCGGAGCAACGAAGGAAGAAGAAAGATCTGAAACAAAACGCGTGTGTTTGTAAAATATATAATTTTTTAAATGGGCTACCAGAGCGCTTTTCAAAAGCGCTTTAATAACACCCCCTACCAGAGCGCTTTTATCCCAAAAGCGCTTTCATAGCACCCACCCTATAAGAGCGCTTTTAAAAGCGCTTTCATAACCCCCCTACCAGAGCGCTTTTTAAAAGCGCTCTCATACCCCCCCCCCTACCAGAGCGCTTTTTAAAAGCGCTCTCATAACTCCCCCTACCAGAGCGCTTTTTTTGCATCATTTTTCCTTGTTTATTAATTTTGTTTTTAGCGAGCCCTACGAGAGCGCTTTTGCTAAAAGCGCTTTAGTAGCTGCGCTGCTACAGCTTAAATTTGGCGTAGTGTGAAGAATCCGTAATTCACCTGCTTTTGCCAGATCATAGTTCAAGTATTTGGTAGCCCAAAATGCTTTGTGCTCAAGTTCAAGAGGGAGATGGCACGCCTTACCATAAACTAGTTGATACGGGGACATACCAATGGGGGTTTTGAATGTTGTTCTGTACGCCCATAGTGCATCTTCAAGTTTCATAGACCAATCTTTTCTCGAAGTACTAACAGTCTTTTCGAGAATCTGCTTGACTTGCCTGTTCGAAACCTCCACCTGACCACTGGTTTGTGGATGGTAAGCAGTGGCAATCTTATGTTTCACATTGTACTTTTTCAACAGATTCTCCATCAACTTGTTTAAGAAGTGGGTGCCTTCATCGCTTATGAGTGCTCTGGGAACCCCAAATCTTGAGAAAATATTGGTTTTGAGAAAGTTTACTACCACCCTCGCATCATTTGTGGGTAGAGCGACTGCTTCAACCCACTTGGAGACGTAATCAACAGCTACGAGGATGTAGTACTTTCCAAAAGATGGTGGAAAAGGTCCCATGAAATCGATTCCCCACACATCGAACAATTCCACTTCAAGTATACCCTTCTGCGGCATCTGGTTTCTTTTGGAAATATTCCCTGTTCTTTGACACCTATCACATTCTTTCATAAAGCTTTGAGCGTCTTTGAATAGTGTGGGCCACTACAAACCAGATTGTAGGACCTTTGCAGCCGTTCTATCACCACTGAAATGTCCTCCATATTCGGAATCATGGCATGCTTTTAGCACATCCCTTTGTTCCTCCTCGGGTACACACCTTCTGATCAAGCCATCGAGTCCCTTCTTGTAGAGGAATGGATCATCCCACAAGTAGAACCTGCAATCATGTAAAAACTTTTTCTTTCGGTTAGAGTCAAAATCTTCAGGTATAATACCACCTACCAAATAGTTCGCATAATCGGCGAACCAAGGCACACCAATAACAGCGAGGATATGTTCATCAGCGAACTCGTCCTTTATCGGGCGCGTATCTTCTGTTTCTGCAATAGGTGACATTCGAGACAAGTGGTCGGCCACAGTGTTTTCAGACCCTTTCTTGTCACAAATCTCCATATCAAACTCCTGAAGGAGCAAGATCCATCTTAGCAACCTTGGTTTAGAGTCCTGTTTAGCAAAAAGATACTTCAAGGCAGCATGGTCAGTATAAACAATGACTTTAGAACCCAACAGATATTGCCTGAACTTATCAAAGGCATAAACAACCGCTAGCTACTCCTTCTTAGTAGTTGCATAGTTCATCTGTGCAGGGTTCAGCACGTGACTTGCGTAGTAAATAACATGTAGTAACTTTTCTCTACGCTGTCCTAGAACCGCCCCTACTGCAATATCACTGGCATCACACATGATCTCAAAAGGTAGAGACCAATCCGGGGCTACAACAATTGGTGCCGACACTAATTTTTGTTTTATAGCATCAAATGCTATGGCACACTCTTTATCAAAAACGAAGGCTTTGTCTTTAACCAACAGTGTAGTTAATGGTTTTGCAAATTTTGAGAAATCTCTTATGAACCTACGGTAAAAACCTGCATGTCCTAAGAAACTTCGAATACCTTTTTCGTTCATGGGAGGAGGCAGTTTTGCTATTACCTCTATCTTCGCTAGGTCAACTTCTATTCCTTTGTGAGAAATTTTGTGACCCAACACTATACCTTCACGTACCATGAAATGGCACTTCTCCCAGTTGAGGATTAAGTTGGTCTGTTGGCATCTTTCTAGAACAAGAGCAAGGTTAGTCAAACAATTATCAAAAGACTTACCAAAAACCGAGAAATCATCCATGAATACTTCCATATGTTTCTCAAGCATATCTGCAAAGATAGATTGCATGCATCTCTGAAATGTGGTTGGGGCATTACATAACCCGAATGGCATTCTTCTGTAGGCGAAAATACCAAAAGGGCATGTAAATGCGGTCTTCTCTTATTCTTCTGGTGCAACAGCTATCTGATTATACCCTGAGTATCCATCTAGGAAGCAATAATAGTCATGACCCGCTAACCTTTCTAACATCTGATCGATGAAAGGTAACGGGAAGTGATCTTTTCTAGTTTCTAGATTCAATCTTCGGTAATCTATACAGACTCTCCACCCTGTAACTGTTCTTGTGGGAATCAACTCATTCTTTTCATTCTTGATTACCGTAGTTCCACCTTTCTTAGGCACCACATGCACTTGACTTACCCATGAACTGTCAGATATTGGATAGATCATCCCTGCGTCCAAAAGTTTTACCACCTCCTTTCTAACCACTTCCTTCATTGCTGGATTTAGTCGTCGTTGAGGTTGGACAACCAGTTTGTGATCATCTTCCATTAAGATTTTGTGCATGCAAAGCGTTGGACTTATCCCTTTCAGGTCTTCAATTGACCATCCAAGAGCACTTTTATGCTTTTTGAGGACTTTGACAAGCTTATCCTCTTGAAGAAATTCAAGGTGAGAACTTATGATAGTCGGGAACTTACTTTCAGTGTCTAAAAAGACGTATTTGAGGTTCTCCGGTAATTGCTTTAGTTCAGCCCCCTTCTTTGGTTCATCTTTACTTCCTTCCACTAATGGTTGCCTTAGATCCTCCCATCGGTTGTGGCGAGAATTTTTGGCAAATGATGTTTCCATCATGGCTAAAACTTCACTGTCCTTTTCATCAATTATTTCCTCCTCTTCGAAGATTGATAAACTCAGAACTCTTTCCAAAGGTAGCTTCTGTGTTGTCAAAGAATTTTCTTCATCACAAATTTGCTCAATTACCTCAATGTGTTGACTCGTGGCAACATCAGCCTTGTACTTCATAGTGTTTCGCACATCAATCTTCAATTCTTCATCATAAACTTTCAAAGTCATTGTACCCTCTTCTATGTCGATCAAGCATCTCCCGGTTTCCAGAAAAGGTCTTCCCAAAATGATTGTTATCTCTTCATCTTCGGGCATCTCTAGAATAACAAAATCTACCGGAAACACGAACTTGTCGATTTTCACCAACACATCTTCTACCACTCCGTAGGTTCTTTTAACGGATTGGTCAGCAAACTGAAGTGTCATTCGAGTATCTTGTACTTTACCTATTCCCAATCTTTTGTAAATGGATAAAGGCATAAGACTCACACTTGCCCCTAAATCGATCAAAGCTTTCTTGAAAGACCTATCACCAATTGTGCATGGAATCGTTACTGAACCTCGATCTCTCTTTTTAACTGGGATCTTCATTCCCTGCAAAATAGCACTACAAGTTTCAGTTAGAATAATCGGGTCACTGTCGATTGTTCGCTTCTTTGAAATGATATCCTTCATGAACTTCGCATAGGTAGGCATTTGCTCCAGTGCCTCTAAGAATGGAATATTTAGCTCAAGTTTCTTGAACATCTCTAAAAACTTTTCGAAGTTTTTATCATGTTGTTCTTTCTTCTTATTCCTTGTGGGGAAAGGAAGTCTAACCGCTGGTTTAGGTGTAGCAACTTTTTCTTTGACTACTCCTTCTTCGCCTGTGACCTCTTTTCTTACTACCTCATTTTCTTTAATCTCCACATCTACTTCAATCAACATATCCTCTTCATCAGAATTTTTCTCATGTGATTCCTTCGATTTATTGCTCCTTGTTATCACAGCGTTCACATGATTGTTGTCTCTGGGATTAGTAACCGTGGCACTTGGTAAGTCGCCTTGTGGTTGAGTGTTGGTCATTTGTTGTGCAATCTGACTCATTTGAATCTCCAGATTTTTTATTGAAGCTCCTGTGTTCCTAAGAGTGCTCCTTGTTTCCTCTTGGAATTGAGAATTGTGGGCGGCCATCTTTTCAAACGCAATTTCCCAATCTGCTTTCTTTGGTACCTGTTGTTGACCTTGAGTTTGGAACTGTTGTAGGTGGTGCTGGAACTGTTGCTGATATGGAGGTTGTTGTTGTGGAGGTCTGTATTGTTATGTCTGAGCTGGAACTTGGAACTGGGTTGATCCTTGCTTTTGAAAGTTTCCTTGTTGATCCTTCCATGCAAAGTTAGGATGATTTTTCCATCCTGGATTATATGTATTGGCATATGGATTGTTTTTCCTTAACATATGAATCTGTTCCACCTGTTCTTGTGTTGCCACACAATGCATAGCAAAATGTGGCCCACTACATATTTCACAAACAACGGAGGTAGTTGGCTCAACTTGAGCTACTTTATGTTCACCAATGTTCATCTTCTTCAATCTTCTCTCTACCTCAGCTGCAATTTGTTCTTCCATTTTAACTACCTGATCAGCAAGCTTCAAATCAATTTTTCCTTCTGGTTGGCTCATGGCACGGTCATATAACTCAATGTGCTCATTGGCGGAAATCGCTTCTATGATTCTCTTGATACCAGTGGCTGTTAAGAAATTAGTTGAGCCCCCGGCAGCAGTGTCGATAAGCTGTTTTGTCTTAAGTCGAAGACCATTAACAAAAGTCTGCATTTGCTTTGTTGGGTCCATGTTATGAGTGGGACACGCCACCAAACACCTCTTGAACCTTTTATATGCATCTCCCAGTGATTCCCCTTCTTTCTGCTTGAAGTTCACAATATCATATCTTTTGCGAATAAAGACGGATGCGGGGAAATACTCATTAAGGAAAGTTGTTTCCATCTGTTCCCACGTTGTGATGCTTCCAGCTGGAAGTGAGTAAAACCACTCTTCCGCGTATTTGGATAAAGTGAATGGGAACATCACGAGTCTCTTGGCTTCTTCAGAATGGCCTTCAATCTTCAATGATGTTGTTGTGGTGAGGAATCTTTGTAGATGCTTATTTGCATCTTCATTGATTCTTCCCGCAAACGGCTTGCTCTCCAACTGTCGAATAGTTGAAGGATGTAGTTGGAAGTGTGCCACATTGACCGGTTGGTTTACGATGGTCATTCTTCCAAGCGGGGCATTAGCCCTTCCATAGTCTCCTAAAAGCCTCTCTGTGGGAGGTGGATCAGCTGCCACAGTTTCAGGCTCAGATTCTGACTGTTCAGATGAAATAGATATTCTTTCTTCATCTTCTGATTCTGAAACTATAGGAGATTCTCCTTTTGAAGCCAGTCTTTTCCGTTTAACTTCTCGGAGTCGTGCTCGCAATAGCCTTTCTGGTTCTGCGTCAAAAAGAAGTTCAGCTGAGGCCTTACCTCACATACAAGATTAGAAGTCGATTAGTTTGAAGTGAATAAAAATAAAACTAAACAAATATAAATTCAGCAAAAATAAAATTTTAATTGCAGAGCAATAAAATTTTAACTGACTAGTTAACAACTTATATTTTGGCAATCCCCGGCAACGGCGCCAAAAACTTGATCGGTAAAATAGCAAGTGTACTATTTTGCCTCTGTAGTAATAATAGGGAAATTCCCCTAATATCGATCTCAAGGACTGCACGTTAATATCGAGTTTAAATAATGGTTCAATTAAACAAAAAACTATATTTGGAGTTTTGTTTGCAAATTGTGACTAAAAATAATTAAATTAAGCAGAAAAGTAAATTGGCTTTTTGACAAATATGAGTATTATGCTAGGGTAAAGTGTGTGATTGTTCCTGTAATAACCTTGGATTTAGATCTCTTCAACAAGTTCATAACCTTTAATTATCGCCCTTTAGATTACTTTCCCCTAAGTCCTTAGTGGGAAAACCTTTGAACATTCATCCTAAATCCCAAGTCCTTAGAGAATTATGATGAAATCAAGCCTTTATGTTATCAAGAGTTAACCGGTAACTATAGGGTATCCCTAGTCCTATGTGATATCTACTATAGTCTAATCGTACAAAAACCTTAACAACCGCTGTCCAGCTGGTTGTTAACCGTAAATCAATCGTGTTGGTCCGACAAAGAAAGCATAAAAACCTTGTACAATTAAATTAAATAAGAAAACAATTGATGAACTCAGGAATTCAAAATCATTACAGAATCAAATCAGGGACACCCCCTAGCATTAGGGTTTAGTTACTCATATTGTTCAAAGAAAACAAAATATAAAATAGAGACATTACAAGAATTGAGATGAAAGTTAATCTTCAATCGCTTCCGTTCATGAAAACCTTCTTCTCTCCCAAACCCTTGTTTTCTCCAATATTCAATCTTGTATCTTCTCTCGGTCAAAAAGTCCCCTAATTCTTCTTCAAAACTTGGTTAAATAGGTGACAGTCATTTAAGTCGGTCGGAAATACCTAAAACACCCTTACAGGTCAGCTATTTGGCAAAATAACACAACTCTCATGAATTTTTCGAGGCTTCAAACTTCTTTATCAGCTTTTAAAATCATCATAGAAATGTAGCTCTTTCTCTTAGCTTTCCAACGAATATTAGAACGCGACGATCCGATTCCCGTAGCTCAAGTTATGAACTATTTAGTGAAAACTGATCAATCAGCGTATTGGCTGACACGGCCCGTGTTGCACCTGCTAAAGCATGCTAAAAACTTTTCCAAAACTCCGAATTTTGCATTTTTTTCGTCCTGATTTGTCCTATTTTATTCCTTTGAGTCTCTCTCTTATATGCTTTAAAAATTTTAGTCGCCTCTTCCAAGGTTACTCCTGGATCAGGCGACCAACATGCAGGAGATACAGGTGGCAATGTATCAAAACAATACATAGCTACAAAACTCAGACAATTTGTTAGTAGCAAAGTAGAGAAGAATTCATGAAGCAAAAATAATTAGACTTTTTTTTTCTTTTTTTTTATAATAAAATCAAATTCAAATAAACAAAAACAAAAACAAATTTTTAGTTGACGAGCAACAAAATTTCAATTGAACTAAAATCAAAACTCTATATTTTAGCAGTCCCCGGCAACGGCGCCAAAAACTTGATCGGAAAAATAGCAAGTGTACTATTTTTACCGAAGTAGTAATAATGGGTTTTACCCCAAGTATCGATCACGAGGATTGCGTAGGAAATACAAGTGATTGGACTCAGTCAATTAAACAAAAGTTCATAAGAGTGTTGTTTCAAATAAGTAACAAAAGAGATTAAACTACTAAAAAATAAAGGAAATTAAAACTGAACTTTTGAATATGAGAAAATAATGCTAAGGTAGGGTGTGTGATTCTCTCTCTAATTCCTTTGGATGAAGATCTCGTTAACCCGTTCATATGGTTCAATTATTCATTCTCAAGTATGATTATCCTAAGTCCTTAGTGAAAATCTTATTTGATTTAAATTCCGATTACTTAAGTCCTTAGAGAAATCAGACAAAACCAAATCAATAATTTATCAAGAATATCCGAATAACCAGATTATATCCCTAGTCCTAGGTGATGGTCATAAGGTTCAATTGTATACAAACCCTAACAATTGTAGTCCTACGAATTGTTAACCACAGAACAATCCTTATTGGTCCGATAAAGAAAGCATTATAAACATTATACAATTGAATTGAACAATAAAAACTTTAAATTAACGAAATACCAAATCCAGAGTTATTACAGATCGAATCGGGGACACCCCCTAGCATTGGGGGGTTTAGCCTATCATAGTATTCAAAAAGTAAAAATGAAAAAGTTTAGACATTACAATCAATTGGGAGAACTAGGATCTTCAATGGTGTCCACCGTTGAATCTCTTCGCCTACCAAAATCTCGCTTCCGTCTCTTTTCTTCTCTGCAATTCTCTATTACGATCTATCCAAAAGTGTCTTCTCTTTTGCCCTAGGGTTGTTCTTATCACTCACTTCCATTCAGGTTGCAACTGAAGTACCAAAAATACCCTTACTGGTCCCCTTCAAGTGAGGAAAGTCAAGAAAATAAAATCAGCACGCCTCAACAACACGGGCCGTGTTGCTGCACACGGGCGCCCGTGTTGTTCCTCTGCTCCTGGGCCAAAAAAATCACTTTCCACGCATCTTTCCACACGGACCGTGTGCCTGAACACGGGTGCCCGTGTGAAACCTCTGCCTAGCCTTCAAAATTGCTTTTCCAGCCACTTTTTGACACGGACCGTGTGCATGCACACGGGTGCCCGTGTTGACCTAAGACTTGGCTTTTTCGGCTTCTTTTTCCGCTCGTGCGTGCCATAAGTTTCTATCTCTCCCGTGCATTAACCTGGCCAAAAACAAACTAAAAACCAGCGCATAAAACGACACTTTTGTAATACTCAAAACACATTAAAATGCAACAAAGTCACACAAACGAAAAACAAGAAACTTACTTTAAAAACATATGCCAATGCCACTTAGTATTACCAAGATTACGAATTTTGGTCGGAAAAAGGTGCGAAAACTTACTAGAAATGGTGACCGATCAGCCATACCAGCATATCTGGCAACTTTTGACTCACATTCTTCTTCAGTCAGATGTAAAGTGTGTAAACACATGTGGTTCCTTTTCTCGTACAGACATTTGGGTTTTACTTGAACCAATCCAAATTGCCTTGATACTAGATTCGGTTGGTAGCAGAGGAGAATATATTGGCTTTTGGAGGGGCGAAAACGGTGATAGAATAGCCTCGGGGTAAGGAAAGCTTCCCAAATAATCATGGATTCAGTCTCTTGATCTGGAGATGTTGTTGGAAACTTTCGAGTGAACCATTCGGGACCCACTGTCCTGTTTACGAACGGAGCCATCAAAGGGCTGAATTGGTAACACCGAGCAAACATCATGACATATGCTAAAAAATGCTCGCGAAGTTTCCCAGTCTCTTCTTTTGGGGTTAGCAAAGCCAACCTGGTTCCTTCTACAGTTCGATTTTTTATATTTGGATCTTCTTCGTTCACAACACCTCGAAATGGGAGTTGAGCCTCGAAAGTAGCATTGAGCCACAGTTGTAGCAGCCAGAATGGACCAGCGAAAAGCAAGGAACCTACTTTATAATTCTTTACAAGGTCGGTTGCTTCACCTAGGTTCTCATAGAGAAACCCTAGAATTAACTGGCTCAGGTTTAGTTTTGTTCCAGCATGTAGTTGATTGGCCATACAAAGATACCTTTTTGCTACTTGTATAGACCTAGAACAGAAGACGCATCTCGAGAGCCATAAGGCTAAGAAAGCAATATGCTCTTCGTCTGAGACTACCTCATTATTTTCGTCATGATACTTTTGAATGAACGCAGTGTAAGTAACAGCTGCTTCGTTGAAATTAATAGTATCAGTATCCATGACGTTGGGGTCGAAGGTTTCTCCGGTTGGTCGAAGCCCCGTAATAGCAGCTATGTCGAAAAGCGTGGGGGTGATCATTCCACATGGAAGATGGAAAGTGTTATGGGAAGCATCCCAGAAATAAACTGACGCAACTAACATGGTTTGGTTGTATTCTAAACCAGTCTTGGACAGTTGGATTAAATCATAAATGCCCAGTTGTTTCCAGAAAGAAGCCTTGTGTTTTTCTACTCTTGCTAGCCAGGCACAGTACAGTTCAGGGTCTTTTGCTAAGGGAATTGACCTAAAAACTTTCACAAAATTGGTTACATAGTTTAACCTAATTTTTTCTAGGGCTGAAGGGGTTACGGTCGAAGTATCTTCTGCACCATCAGGATCTGTTGAAATAGGACGGCCATCTTCATCTATTTTGTTCTTACTAACTAAAGGCCTAGTTTTATAATAAGCAGGAAAGAATTTATTTAGAGAGGAGTTAGTTTCTCCTGGTAAAGGACCCATGAAGGCATGAGTTTTCCCAGAAAGTTCAAAAGGAATAATTACCTGAGAAGCGTAAATGGCGCGCACTTCCGCAGAATTTGGGTTTGGTATGTACTCTTGATCCCCCATCTGTGTAGATTGTTGAAGTTTCAAAGCTGGTTGAAGAACGTTTGAGGAAGACGCCATGAGTAAGTTTGATTTTTTGGAATGGGTTTGAATATAACCAGGAATGCTCTTTTCTGTGGAGAAATAAGGAAATAGAGGTGAAAGTTATATGAAGATGAGAGTTCCGGTATTTAAAGGTTTAACGGAAACCCTTTCAAATCTTTTGGGTAAAAGCCAAGAGACACGCGGCAGGCGTTGATTTCATCCAACGGCGGTCGAATAGTTATTAGCTTTACTCCTAGTATATAGGAGTAATGATCAGGAAGTAAGACCAGAACGTGGGAATGTAAGTTATGAGTAGACATCTTTGAAAATGACAAGACGTTTTGGAAATAGAGTCATAAATGATTATGACGTCAGTCAATGATCTTGGAATTCTAAAACGAAATCTTGTTACAGCAAGAAACGCCTATTTCTCTTGTTTTTCGAAACAGGCATTTATTGGGGGCAATTTGTTAGCTGAAGACTTCGTTTGGGAAGAAATGTCCTTCGAAGGTCTGAAATTCGAAGGAGGTGGTTACTGATGACCATCTTTGAAGATAGAGAATGGCTACTGATGGCTGACGCACGCTCGCGAAATATGAACAGAGTCGCCACCAATATATTTATCCCAAAGAGGGAAAGGAATATCAGAAAACCTGGAATAAAGAAAGGATAAGAAAAGGTCTTTCGACCAGAGATAGGGTACGGGAGTCGGTTACGCAAGGGGAAGGTATTAGCACCCCTCACGTCTGTGGTACTCCACAGGATCCACTTATGTTTGTTCTATTCTAAGGGTGTATAAATCTAAAGCTTAATCACTAAGGGAATGCATGCAAATGAAAGAAAAGAAACACGGGGAAAATAAGGTTAATAAATAGTTGTGCTCGCTTAGGCCCCGCGACCCAATGCCTACGTATCCTTTTCAGGAATCAGAGCGTCGTAGTTCGGCTCTTTAGTTTTTGTTTGTTTTTGTGTTTTTTAGTGGACGAAGTTACATTCGCACTCCGCTGCTCGACCTCTGGAGTCTTAAGCTGGGAATGGAGCGGAAATAACGTGTCCGATTAGGAGAAAGAATGCCCTGAAGGCAAGAGAAAGAATGCCTCGGGGGCAAGAGAGAGAAGAGAGAAGATTGGTTTGTGTTTTTTATGTAACTTCATGATGAACAAAACCCAATACAAGGTTTCGCACCACTTCATTACTTTGTTTAGGTCTGAGCCTTTATTAGATGTTTTAGACGTTTTTGGTTGGTGATTTTTAAGGGATTTTAATCTGCGAGTTGAATCACATAGAATGTATGATGTCAAAGAAACAGATTAGGGAATGAATCCCACTCATTTCTCTACATGGATAGAGAAACAGATTAGGGAATGAATCCCACTCATTTCTCTAATAATCGAGAAACAGATTAGGGAATGAATCCCACTCATTTCTCTTTGTAGTGATCGAGAAACAGATTAGGGAATGGATCCCACTCATTTCTCTCTCACTAAGTGTTCGAGAAACAGATTAAGGAATAAATCCCACTCGTTTCTCTCCCACTTTTAATGTGATTCGCCTCTTCCTTTGTTAAGTGTTTTAAAGTTGAAAAAGAAAATAAACAAAACTAGCCTAAGATGAAAACTAGCCTAATATGATGGGAACCTCTAATTCCTAAAGTTGTCATGGTTTCTACCTAATGGTTAGGAGCAAAAAGCGACATGAGAATATAAGCATAAGCGGAGATCGAAATTACAAGTAAAAATACAAGTAAATAACGATACAAGAATTAGTGTAAAATGGCTAACATAAACACTTGAAAATATGGTACAAGACATGAAAGTGAACAATGCAAAATAGTACAAAAATCGAATTTAAAATACTATTATTTTTATGGTTTTTTTATGAGAGGAATTGAGTTCTAATCAAGTAAAAGACTAAAGCAAATAGCCTAAAACTAATATTTTTTATGCATATTTTTTATGTCTAAAATTGTATTAAAGTCTAAAAAATTAGTAGGAGAAAAATTAGCAATTAATCACCTAAAAGAAATGGCAAAAAAACTAACTAAAGGTCTAAATCTAACATGAACAGGGGGTGTGAACTTGAAATGATGGTGCAGTAAGTAACACAGGCGCAGAGCCCAATAAGATCAAGGCCCAGGAACGTTTTTTTGTTATCAGATTTTGTAAAGTGCCAAAAATGGCGTTAGGGCCAATGGGGGTGACGAATAGCAAATCAGGCCCAGAGTTTTGTGTGTTTGATCCATGTGTTTCTACCATAATTTATCAATTTATCAATTTCAATTAATCAGACTTTGCATTAGACCAAATCAACGTGACCAGATTCTTAATCGCTTCCTAATTAATGCAAGGTTTTCATGTTAATTACAATTAATGTCAATTAATTATCATAATTTTCCAATGTTAACAAAAGGAAATAATGAAATAGAAAGAGGGATTAGGGCTCCTACTTGTGACGGTTCACCTCTCACTCTCAGACTCTCTCTTTCGTTCTCTCAAAACCAAAACAGTCGCCGGAAATCGCTCCGCCGCGCCGGAGGCGGCGGAGCTCGACCAAATCCCTAATTGGTGCTCTATCCTCACTCTATGGTCTACCCTGAACAATAATCCGGCCTTGATTTCACTCGCGTATGGCTTTAACACCCTCAAATCGGAAAAGGGATCAAGAACCCTGGTAACCCTTCTTTCTTTCGTTTTTTTGATTTCTCGGTTCCTTCTTCTTCTGTTTCAATCTTCTTTCTTCTTCTTTGGTCTTATTCTGCAACCTTTTGTTGTGTCCTTCGTGAGTTTGAGGTGAAGATTGTAGGAAGCTGAGGTATAGCTCTACTCCATTGAGTCTCAATGAGAGACTTCAATGGAGTTTTCTGTTTCTGAGCGCATAGTGAGGGGTTGGGGGAGATGAAGATGATTGAGTTCAGAGACGAAGATGATGAATGTGCGCAGAATGGAGACAGAGTGGAGAGTGATGTGGAGTGAATTCGAATGGTGGTGAATCGAGGGTGATGTCGAGGTGAAGCAGGTTCAGAGCATGAAAGGTGAAGATGGAGATTGAATTGAAGACGGTGAAGGAGAGTGAAGATGGATGAAAAGGGGATAGTTTATGGTGAGTGTGAATCTGGAAAATGGTGGGTGAGGGAAGAATGGCTGAGAGATGAAGATGAAGAAAAACTGGAGACCTGAGAAATGGTGGCCAGGTCCTGTTATATAGAGATGAGAAGGTTAGTTCTCTACTGGTTTTTCTGTTATGCAATTGGTTAATCAGTTAGTTACAGGTTGTTAGAGATTGTTATAGGTTGTTAGGGTAGTTAGTTACGAAACTGTTAGGTAGTTATAAGTTGGTTGAGTTTGGTTGAATGGTTTGTTAGTGGCTGCTAGTTTTTCTGTTTGTAAGTTTTTGTTAACAAAAAATGGTTAGGGAAGTTATGAACAGTTTGACAGTTAGAAGTTAGTTGAAAAGAGGTTATGGTTAGAAATTTTGTTAGGAATCTGTTATGGTAGTTAATTGTAGTTCTGTTAGGAGAAGTTGAAGTTAAATGGCGGCTGTTGCATACTTGTGATTTTCATCTCTTTTTCTAAATTGATGCGAAGGTGAAATACTGGCAGCACGATTTAGCATTGTAACTTGAGACTTTAGGATATATGCAGATGTGGGCTAATGGTGAACCGAGGCCAGGTGCTGAACCGTATTGCCGCTGCACTTGCAGTTCCTCTTTGAATTGTTTTTTTTTCTTTATAATTAGCATGGTGTAGAAATCTGAAACTGAATTGAATTTGAATGTATGGTTGTATGTATTATGTTGGCTGCAGCTTGTTTGAGATGTATGCATAGGTTTTGATAGCTTATGTTGTGCGGTTTTGATTTATTTTGCATGCAGGGGCAGGTTTGAAGTATAGGAATGGTGTAATGGGCACACAGTCATGAGGATGGAATCAAGGGTGCAAGCATATCGTTGATGACAGCTTAGGATTAGAAACAATAGGTTGAAGCAATTTTTGTATAGTTTACAATGTAATGAGACTTTGGAGCATAATGTTGTGGATTTTTGAATTTGTAATGAATACACTCCTTGAGACCATGTAGTTGTAATGAATCTTCTTTTTGTTTTTGCAATGGAAATGTAATGACTTGTACCTTTGTAGATGGGATGATTACTTGTAAAGATATGGACCTTGAATTGCAATGGAGTTGAAATGTGAAATATGTAACAGATTTTGAATGGGAATGATATATGTATTTTCATATTTTTCAAATAGAGTTTGAATGATCTTTTTCCCTCCATTTCTGTTGAATGAAATTAGACCTTCTTTCATTTAACAATGAGCCATGCCATATGAGTCTAGGAACGCCACTTCTTAAACAGGAAATAATTCATCAAGCTCCAAGTAAATTTAGTCCTTCTCTTTTTTGATTATTATGAAACCATTCGATTATCATAATGAACTCCATGGTATTCATAATACTTTTGCTAATATCCTTCATTGAGAAATCCAAGCAAACACTAATTGCACACATACGGCTCGTACCATAAGTCAACACCATGAACTTTAATTTATGAAGGTAATGAGATCCTGGCCCAATAGCCGCCATTAGAGAAGAGAAAAACCCAACTTATATTATAAGTAGCAATAGGGAACCCTTACTCAACAGGTCCCTTGACTCTGATGCATTAGATACTTATTTTAATGGATGCAGTCATCGGGAAGTAAACCTTAAATTCCAATGATCCTTGATCCCAATGCTAAGTTACATAGAGATGAATGTGTGAATTATGTTAGAAGACCTAATAAAAATATGCACATGAATGCAAATCAATAAGCCACTCATAAATAAATTTGGGTGGGCAAATTTTGGGGTGCAACAGCTGCCCCTATTTAATTGTCTTAAACCTGAAGGTGAGATTGGCGCAAGCCTTTCGATCGTTCAAGGTAGAAGAGGATTAAATATCAAGAGAACCTGAAAATTTGCCTAATGAGAGATAAGATCCATTGGGGAAGAAATGGTGTCAACTCCACTGAAAAAGATTGTATCAATTCTGGATTGATCAAGGTAACTCTGGGTTAGAAATGAAATACATATCAACTCTGGGTTGAAAAGGAAAAGCGGGTCGACTCTGGGTCGAAGAATAAAGGGAAGTCAACTCGGGGTTGGATAAGAGGTGAACATCAATTATGGATTGAAAAAGGAAAGAGAGATCAGTATTAGCGGAACAGGATATAAGCATCAACTATGGGTTAAAAAAAGAAAGCAAGGAAGTCAACTCTGGGTTGAACGAGGAATTGGATAATAGCTATGGGTTGAAAGAGGAAAGATGAACAATTAAAAATAATCGTCAACTCTGGGTTGAGTGGGAACAGACAAAAGATAACCGTCAACTCTGGGTTGAGTGGGAAAAAGGAATCAACAAGGGATAACCGTCAACTCTGGGTTGAGTGGGAAAGGCAAAAGATAACCGTCAACTCTGGGTTGAGTGGGAAAAGACAAAGGGTAACCGTCAACTCTGGGTTGAGTGGGAAAAGAAATATCTGTCAACTCTGGGTGAGAGGGAAAGAGGAATCAATTCCGGGTTGAATAAAAGATATCCGTCAACTCTGGGTTGAGTGGGAAAAAGGATAAAGTCAATTCTGGATTGAATAAAGGATGACCGTCAACTCTGGGTTGAGAGAGAAATAACCGTCAACTCTGGGTTGAGTGGGGAAAGGAAAAGATAACCGTCAACTCTGGGTTGAATGGGAAAAAGATCAACTCTGGGTTGAATAAAAGATAACCGTCAACTCTGGGTTAAGTGGGAAAGAGATCAACTCTGGGTTGAATAAAAGATAACCGTCAACTCTGGGTTGAGTAGGGAAAAACAAAAGATAACCGTCAACTCTGGGTTGAGCGGGAAGAGATAATTAACTCGGGGTTAAAAGACGAAAGGAAAGTCAACTCTGGGTTGAACACAAAAACATCAACTCTGGGTTGAAGAAAGATGAACATGATTGACTTTGGGAGATGACACCACAATGGTAACTCTGAGTGATCTAGTGGAATATAAATTGAATGCTTTGTAGGGACCTCATCTGATGAGTAACTTGGCTTACGCTTCACATGCAAATGTTTGATTTATTTTATGCATTTCTGGAGATGCAATGCAATGGATTCTATATGCAGTGTACTGATTGATTGTTCAGGGTTTATGCTTTGATGTGGAATAGATCAGGTGGAGTTCTGAAACTCTGCTTGAGAATCAAGGTAGGGTGGATGCCCCTGTTTTATTGATGATTGGATTATTGAGGGAGATATGCCAATGAGAATGCAATGATATGTATGATGAATGTATGATCATGAATGGAATGATTGTTTCCAGGATACAAGGAGTGGATGGAGGATGCCTTTGTGGAAAGGTCATTGCTTGAAAGATAGAACTTATGAAGGTGAGGTGTTCGGCTTGACTCCTCGACACCTATCTCGATATCTGACACTTGATTGAAGATGAAGAGATGAATTATTACTAGCTTGCCCCAGCTTGTATGATCTTTTGATGTAGGATTTTGATAATGTTTGAATCATGGAGATTTGCAATGGTCTGCCCCGGTGTTGATCATGGAATGAATGCCCCAGATTGAAAGGAACTCTTCCACCCAATGGATTCTTCAGATATTTGCTAGTTGATGACCAACCTTTGCCTTTGTAAGATTACTCGATGGAATTTCAATGTTGAACTTTCCTTGGTATCAAGTACTTACTTTCAAGTTTAGAGACAATTCTGTTTTGGAAAGATAATGGGAATGCAATGCACATGTTAATCTCAAAGTAAAAGTTTTTATTTGTCAAAATGTTGTACTGATACTAACACAAATGACACGGCAACATTAGGAGTCAGTTTTGACATGATTTCATAGTTTGTATGCTTTCAGAACGAACCCTACTTCAATTAGGACTTTCGAGGGTTGTAACGTGGCCGGGTTCACGGTTTAAGAAACAAAGGATAAAGGCTCAAGTTCTACTTAACCCACCCCTTCTTCGTGATGTTCTCCAGTCCTACGTTCAGCTAGTTCGACACGAGCATTCGCCTTTCAGGAAGGATTGTGATGGATGAGGATCTTTTATGGCTTTGATAGAGGTGGCAGTCACCCTTCGGTGCTTTCATTGATGATTATAACAACTTGTCCCTTGGAGGATTTTTGTTCTTGTTATTTTCTTTTGCTTTCCCTAACTTTTGCCTGGACAGAAAGTTTCTTTTGATTTTGGTTTTCGTTGTCCAGCGGGATATGCCCTAATTTTTGCCTAAGTCATTTGCTTCAAAGCTTTTCTTTCTTTTTTTTGACTTAGCGGGCTATTGTTTTCCTTTTTTATTTTATTCATAACTTTCTTTTCATTCTTTTTGTCTCGTTCGGGAACAAGTTGTATGACTTTGGTGATTGACTTGATGAAAAGGTCGTGACTGCCTTCTTCTTAGTGCATGGGAGACATCCATTGTGGATTGTGCTCTTCTTTTGTGAGATATGAGATATGATTGATCATCTGGTGGAATACCTGAAAGTTGAGCGCTCGTTCGCACTAACTGAAGACTACCCTGCCCCTGGTTAAGATTGAGGGTTTTGTATATTTTTTTGAAAAGAAACTACTACTCCTTAGGCTCGAAGGGGTTGACGAAGGTTTCACTCCCTTATAACTCCGGTGTTTAGGAATCGAAACAATGCCTGTACATCATCAGCAGGATCTTTGTTCCAAAAGCATACAGTTAGTAGTTCATGTGTTTTTGATTTTTCATCATTTTCCTTTTTTAGTTGCTTAAGACAAATGAGTGAAGTATCAATGAACATAATGACAAAGATGAAATGATTTGAGAAAAACATGTATATTGCATTATTTTTATTTATTCAAACAGAATGAGTTTCTTACAGTGAGAAGTAATTGATAACAACGAAAATAGTACAATTGAAAATACTAGAGAAATCTATACAATGGCAAGCTTGGCCTTATTCTAATGCAAATGAGATGTTCCCTGACAAACACAAAGTCTTTAGGCTCCATTGGTGAAAGGTGCCCCCTTTAGGGGGCATGGAGTTTTCTGATAGTAGCTTGATTTTGTTTGTAATTACCCATGATTCTTTGTCTGTTGTCTCATGTCAAATATCAGTGTCGAGGAATTGTCTTGTCTGATCTGATGGAGAGGAAGAATGTAGGAGTCTTGGTAACCATGGATGCATATGCATGAATGCAAAAATGTTAATGATGATGCAAATGCAGTAGGAATCAGGATCAAGGATCAAGGCCTCTTGTGATAATAACTTCTCATGGTCCATAAGATATGGTCGAATCCTCTAGATTCAGAGGTTCGACGTTGCATTCTTGATAACTAGGCGGTGCATAAGTCAAAGATGGTCGAACCCTCCAGATTCAGAGGTTCGACGTTGATTGATTCTGATAGATAACTGAGGTAGAACTTCTGTATAAGTCAAAGATGGTCGAATCCTCCAGATTCAGAGGTTCGACGTTGATTCAGGATAGATAACCTTTGCATAAGTCAAATAAGGTCGAACCTTCCAGATTCAGAGGTTCGACGTTGATTATGATAGATAGTATGAATGGGCATAGGGTAGGATGGAGGCATGTTTTCCTGCAAAACAAAATTTCCCAACCCCTCTCACAGGTATGGTCTAGTATAAGGTAGGTTAAATGGTCTCCAGCGTTAACAGTTCTCCTGAAACACCATCATTGTTGCAAATACATGCCAACAATGGTATCCCATTTGAACCTCAACTGGTCGTGGGTCTCATGATCGCAATCAACAGAACCTGACATTCTGTTGGCGTCATGACTATCCACTCTATCCTAGGTAGCCTAAGTATCACTCTGGCCTGGGTATTGGGCCTTTTACCTCAAATCAGTAACATCCCATCCCAACAGACAGCAGAATAATAATCATAGTATATGAAAATAAAATGCGATGCATAAAGAAATAAAGCAATAAAGCAATAAAGTAATAAAGCAATAAAGCAATAAATAAACACCCAAAGAAAAGAAAACAAACACAAGCTAGGATCGACTCGCTAAGAATGGACCAGCACAGGTCTATCACATCCCCAGCAGAGTCGCCAGCTGACGCACGCTCGCGAAATATGAACAGAGTCGCCACCAATATATTTATCCCAAAGAGGGAAAGGAATATCAGAAAACCTGGAATAAAGAAAGGATAAGAAAAGGTCTTTCGACCAGAGATAGGGTACGGGAGTCGGTTACGCAAGGGGAAGGTATTAGCACCCCTCACGTCTGTGGTACTCCACAGGATCCACTTATGTTTGTTCTATTCTAAGGGTGTATAAATCTAAAGCTTAATCACTAAGGGAATGCATGCAAATGAAAGAAAAGAAACACGGGGAAAATAAGGTTAATAAATAGTTGTGCTCGCTTAGGCCCCGCGACCCAATGCCTACGTATCCTTTTCAGGAATCAGAGCGCCGTAGTTCGGCTCTTTAGTTTTTGTTTGTTTTTGTGTTTTTTAGTGGACGAAGTTACATTCGCACTCCGCTGCTCGACCTCTGGAGTCTTAAGCTGGGAATGGAGCGGAAATAACGTGTCCGATTAGGAGAAAGAATGCCCTGAAGGCAAGAGAAAGAATGCCTCGGGGGCAAGAGAGAGAAGAGAGAAGATTGGTTTGTGTTTTTTATGTAACTTCATGATGAACAAAACCCAATACAAGGTTTCTCACCACTTCATTACTTTGTTTAGGTCTGAGCCTTTATTAGATGTTTTAGACGTTTTTGGTTGGTGATTTTTAAGGGATTTTAATCTGCGAGTTGAATCACATAGAATGTATGATGTCAAAGAAACAGATTAGGGAATGAATCCCACTCATTTCTCTACATGGATAGAGAAACAGATTAGGGAATGAATCCCACTCATTTCTCTAATAATCGAGAAACAGATTAGGGAATGAATCCCACTCATTTCTCTTTGTAGTGATCGAGAAACAGATTAGGGAATGGATCCCACTCATTTCTCTCTCACTAAGTGTTCGAGAAACAGATTAAGGAATAAATCCCACTCGTTTCTCTCCCACTTTTAATGTGATTCGCCTCTTCCTTTGTTAAGTGTTTTAAAGTTGAAAAAGAAAATAAACAAAACTAGCCTAAGATGAAAACTAGCCTAATATGATGGGAACCTCTAATTCCTAAAGTTGTCATGGTTTCTACCTAATGGTTAGGAGCAAAAAGCGACATGAGAATATAAGCATAAGCGGAGATCGAAATTACAAGTAAAAATACAAGTAAATAACGATACAAGAATTAGTGTAAAATGGCTAACATAAACACTTGAAAATATGGTACAAGACATGAAAGTGAACAATGCAAAATAGTACAAAAATCGAATTTAAAATACTATTATTTTTATGGTTTTTTTATGAGAGGAATTGAGTTCTAATCAAGTAAAAGACTAAAGCAAATAGCCTAAAACTAATATTTTTTATGCATATTTTTTATGTCTAAAATTGTATTAAAGTCTAAAAAATTAGTAGGAGAAAAATTAGCAATTAATCACCTAAAAGAAATGGCAAAAAAACTAACTAAAGGTCTAAATCTAACATGAACAGGGGGTGTGAACTTGAAATGATGGTGCAGTAAGCAACACAGGCGCAGAGCCCAATAAGATCAAGGCCCAGGAACGTTTTTTTGTTATCAGATTTTGTAAAGTGCCAAAAATGGCGTTAGGGCCAATGGGGGTGACGAATAGCAAATCAGGCCCAGAGTTTTGTGTGTTTGATCCATGTGTTTCTACCATAATTTATCAATTTATCAATTTCAATTAATCAGACTTTGCATTAGACCAAATCAACGTGACCAGATTCTTAATCGCTTCCTAATTAATGCAAGGTTTTCATGTTAATTACAATTAATGTCAATTAATTATCATAATTTTCCAATGTTAACAAAAGGAAATAATGAAATAGAAAGAGGGATTAGGGCTCCTACTTGTGACGGTTCACCTCTCACTCTCAGACTCTCTCTTTCGTTCTCTCAAAACCAAAACAGTCGCCGGAAATCGCTCCGCCGCGCCGGAGGCGGCGGAGCTCGACCAAATCCCTAATTGGTGCTCTATCCTCACTCTATGGTCTACCCTGAACAATAATCCGGCCTTGATTTCACTCGCGTATGGCTTTAACACCCTCAAATCGGAAAAGGGATCAAGAACCCTGGTAACCCTTCTTTCTTTCGTTTTTTTGATTTCTCGGTTCCTTCTTCTTCTGTTTCAATCTTCTTTCTTCTTCTTTGGTCTTATTCTGCAACCTTTTGTTGTGTCCTTCGTGAGTTTGAGGTGAAGATTGTAGGAAGCTGAGGTATAGCTCTACTCCATTGAGTCTCAATGAGAGACTTCAATGGAGTTTTCTGTTTCTGAGCGCATAGTGAGGGGTTGGGGGAGATGAAGATGATTGAGTTCAGAGACGAAGATGATGAATGTGCGCAGAATGGAGACAGAGTGGAGAGTGATGTGGAGTGAATTCGAATGGTGGTGAATCGAGGGTGATGTCGAGGTGAAGCAGGTTCAGAGCATGAAAGGTGAAGATGGAGATTGAATTGAAGACGGTGAAGGAGAGTGAAGATGGATGAAAAGGGGATAGTTTATGGTGAGTGTGAATCTGGAAAATGGTGGGTGAGGGAAGAATGGCTGAGAGATGAAGATGAAGAAAAACTGGAGACCTGAGAAATGGTGGCCAGGTCCTGTTATATAGAGATGAGAAGGTTAGTTCTCTACTGGTTTTTCTGTTATGCAATTGGTTAATCAGTTAGTTACAGGTTGTTAGAGATTGTTATAGGTTGTTAGGGTAGTTAGTTACGAAACTGTTAGGTAGTTATAAGTTGGTTGAGTTTGGTTGAATGGTTTGTTAGTGGCTGCTAGTTTTTCTGTTTGTAAGTTTTTGTTAACAAAAAATGGTTAGGGAAGTTATGAACAGTTTGACAGTTAGAAGTTAGTTGAAAAGAGGTTATGGTTAGAAATTTTGTTAGGAATCTGTTATGGTAGTTAATTGTAGTTCTGTTAGGAGAAGTTGAAGTTAAATGGCGGCTGTTGCATACTTGTGATTTTCATCTCTTTTTCTAAATTGATGCGAAGGTGAAATACTGGCAGCACGATTTAGCATTGTAACTTGAGACTTTAGGATATATACAGATGTGGGCTAATGGTGAACCGAGGCCAGGTGCTGAACCGTATTGCCGCTGCACTTGCAGTTCCTCTTTGAATTGTTTTTTTTTCTTTATAATTAGCATGGTGTAGAAATCTGAAACTGAATTGAATTTGAATGTATGGTTGTATGTATTATGTTGGCTGCAGCTTGTTTGAGATGTATGCATAGGTTTTGATAGCTTATGTTGTGCGGTTTTGATTTATTTTGCATGCAGGGGCAGGTTTGAAGTATAGGAATGGTGTAATGGGCACACAGTCATGAGGATGGAATCAAGGGTGCAAGCATATCGTTGATGACAGCTTAGGATTAGAAACAATAGGTTGAAGCAATTTTTGTATAGTTTACAATGTAATGAGACTTTGGAGCATAATGTAGTGGATTTTTGAATTTGTAATGAATACACTCCTTGAGACCATGTAGTTGTAATGAATCTTCTTTTTGTTTTTGCAATGGAAATGTAATGACTTGTACCTTTGTAGATGGGATGATTACTTGTAAAGATATGGACCTTGAATTGCAATGGAGTTGAAATGTGAAATATGTAACAGATTTTGAATGGGAATGATATATGTATTTTCATATTTTTCAAATAGAGTTTGAATGATCTTTTTCCCTCCATTTCTGTTGAATGAAATTAGACCTTCTTTCATTTAACAATGAGCCATGCCATATGAGTCTAGGAACGCCACTTCTTAAACAGGAAATAATTCATCAAGCTCCAAGTAAATTTAGTCCTTCTCTTTTTTGATTATTATGAAACCATTCGATTATCATAATGAACTCCATGGTATTCATAATACTTTTGCTAATATCCTTCATTGAGAAATCCAAGCAAACACTAATTGCACACATACGGCTCGTACCATAAGTCAACACCATGAACTTTAATTTATGAAGGTAATGAGATCCTGGCCCAATAGCCGCCATTAGAGAAGAGAAAAACCCAACTTATATTATAAGTAGCAATAGGGAACCCTTACTCAACAGGTCCCTTGACTCTGATGCATTAGATACTTATTTTAATGGATGCAGTCATCGGGAAGTAAACCTTAAATTCCAATGATCCTTGATCCCAATGCTAAGTTACATAGAGATGAATGTGTGAATTATGTTAGAAGACCTAATAAAAATATGCACATGAATGCAAATCAATAAGCCACTCATAAATAAATTTGGGTGGGCAAATTTTGGGGTGCAACAATGGCCATTCGAGAATGATGTTTAAGTTGAAACAAAGATAGTGAGCACCGAAGCTAAATTCGAGAAGAATGGTCTTTGGGACTTAGACGTTTTTGCGAAATATGCGAAGTACTAAAGCTTAGCGTGTTTTCGTGGCATTCTCGATTATAATTATGTTGCCACGCGTCGAAGGAGGATTCAGGCGGGATGACTTGAATTTCGAAACAGTTTATGTAACCGCACGAAGACAGATGGCATCCCTGGATTCTCTATGGGAAACATGGCATTAGATTAGTGTAGGACCGTTAGGGTCGAAACTAGTATAAATAAGGGTCTTAATGTTAGGATTTCGTGTGTTCATTTTGTACAAATCACTCACATATTGCTCAAGTATCAAGTGTTAAGAGAAAGAGTTTCGCTGAGAAATGTACGTATGACACCAACACCAATTTAAATACACGTGTATTTTCCTTTATTCAAGTATCTTTCGATATTACTGCGTTTCATTTACTTTCTGTCATTTACATTCCTGCACTCTTTATTTTCATGTCATTTATCTTCGAAGCATTTAACTTTTTTGCACTTTAAAGATTCTTGCACTTTTACAGTTTTGTCTTATGTTTTATCTTTAACTTACCTTTTCGCTGATGTTATATTTACGTGTATAACAAGGTGATTGCTAATCTTTATTTATTTGATCAAGTATTTCTTATTTCGAGACACACCAATCATAGACATAATTCGAACTATCATGAATAACAACCTATTTGACTATGTCCTAGGATCAATCTAGTCGATCCTGCGAGTAACCAAATCATATTTATTATAGTTTGGAAGACTAGCAGTTGTTTACCGGAAATCACCATAAACAAATGCATACGTTTGTCTTGAGTTTTTGAAAAACGTTAAAACAGGAGATGTAAAGGCGTGATATTTGTAAAAACATGATATTTGTAACAATGTGATGTTTGTAAAAACGAAATATCAACTCAGCATTTTAGTAAACCTTAAGGAGTCGGGATACCTTTTTGGTGACAGTATGCTTTCGAACTAACCATGCTTCAGTTAGGACTTTCAAGGGTTGTAATGTGGCTTGGTTCACAGTTTAAGAAACAAAGGATAACGGCTCAAAATTTGATTGTACCCATCCCCTTTTTCGTGATGTTCTTCAGTCCTAAGCTCAGTTAATTCAACTTATGCATTCAGGTTCCAAGAGACTTTTGAATTTGCACCTTTGATAATGATGATGGTTCACAAATAAAGAGAAATTTTTGAGGTGGCAGTCACTTCTTCCTTTTGGTAGTCACAACATTGTGTTGGTCAGGAATTTATTGACTTCTCTGTTTCCATCTTTTGATATCCCTAACTTTTGCCTGAACTGTTTTTTGAGATTACAGTCAGCGGGATGCCTTGATTTTGCCTAAGTCATCTTTTGATTTTTGACTTAGCAGGCTTTTCTTTGTATATATGTTTTTTCATTTTTTTCTTTTCGAAAGATATTGACTGCCTCGCTTAATGATTGATGAACCATTGGCTTTTGATTGACATCTCCAACACTTCTTTGATGTGTGCGGATGAACGCTTATGATTGAAGCCTTTATCGAAAGGTGTACTGAATGATTCTCTTAAAATAGAATGCACAGCCAAATTAACTGAGAACTACCCTGCCCCAGGTTATAATCAAGGGTTTTAATTAGTACAAGAAAGAAACTTCTACTTCTTAGGCTCAAAGGGGTTGACGAGGGATTAACATCCTTATATCTCCATTGTTTAGGAATTGAAACAAATGCATGTACATCGTCAGCATAGTCCGCTCAAAAGCATATTGTATGAGGTTGCGGTATTGTTTTCGTCATCCTCCCTTAAAAGGCTTACAGCCTAGCAGGAGTTGAATATCACAAAACATATGCAAAGTAAAGACATAATTTAAAATGAGTGATAGCGAAATAATTAATTCAAGATAAACATATGCAATGCACTAATGATTATTATTAAGGCAAATAATGTCTATCATAAGTCGGATGTTTAAACAAACAGAAAAAGAAATTGCAAATGAAAGTAAATTTAATGATTAAATGTTCATCTATTTAGACATTAATCAATCTTGTCGTGATTATGCCTGGGAGTAGTGATCACTACAGGAGTTCTTGGATGGTTGAATTCAATTTCTCCAGCATCGATCATGTCTTGGACCTTGTTCTTCAATGACCAGCAGCTATTTGTATCATGACCAGGACTATCAGAGTGGTATGCACACCTCACATTAGGATTATAGCTACGAGCAGAAGTACTAGGATTCTTAGGGGGATCCTTTAAAGTGATCAACTCCGACTTCAGTAGGTGTTGTAATGCTTGAGCCAGTGACATATTGATCTTTGTGAATTGACGCTTAGGTGTCTCTAACTTGTGTCTTTGTTGTGGAACTGGTGTAGAGATCAGAATTGTCCCCACAGATCGGTTGTGTTCATTGCGACTTTTCCGATTGTACACAGTATCAGCCATATGAGATTCCTCTGGTAAGTTAAAGTCAATGATCTGGTCGTCGATTAAATCTTGGATCTTATTCTTCAATAGCCAGCAATCGTTAGTGTCATGTCCGATGCTGTCGGAATGATAGGCACATCTTGCATTAGGATTATACTGATGAGACAAAGTGTTAGGATTCCGAGGAAGATCCCTCAAAGTAATTAGTCCTTTCTTCAGCATCTGTTGCAACGCTTCAGCCAAAGTCATGTTGATCTTTGTGAATTGTCTTTTAGGCGCGCTATGCTTACGTTGTGGTTGTGATGCTGATGTGGAGATCAGAACTTCCCCAACTTGTTGGTTACGCACAGTATTAGCCATGTAAGGCCCTTTAATTGAATTGAAGTCTATGATCTTGTCGTCAATTAAGTCTTAGATCTTAAGCTTTAAGGGCCCACAATCTTCTGTGTCATGACCAGGACTATTCGAATGATAAGCACACCTCGCATGGTATTTATACCCAGGAGCAGGATTTGTAGGAATTGAATATGAAGGTAATAAGGTTATCAAGTTCTGATTGAGCAGTTGTTGCAGAACTTGAGACATCGGCATGTGCAACGGAGTGAATGATCGCTTGGGTTTGGATTTCCATTTACCTTGACCATCTTGTTGCCCATGTTGATCCTTTTCCTTCTCGATCAGAAGTGCCTTTAGTTCTTCTTGCCCCTTGGACAAGTTCAGGATCAAGGCTTGAAATTCAGCGTTCTGAGCTTGGAGATTCTTGACAGATTGTTCGAGATCCATCTTTCTTACTGAAATAAACAGCGGAAAGATGAGGCATTTGCTTTTATGAAACCTGTGATGCGATGTTTATGAATGATATGATTATGCATATGCGATGTTCTCAAGGACCTTGAAATTTAAATTTACTTAAACAAGAAAGAAAGAACAAATTCATTATTAATAATAATAATAATTAACTTGTACTTAGTTATGGTTCTTTGCCACTTTTAGGCTTACAAAAGGAAACAAATAAGTAAAACAACTAGAAATAATAGTAATAAGATAAAACTCCTTCAAGTCTCCCATGGGCGCTTCCTCTTTGATCCAATGAAGTTGTTGATACCTTGCTCCGCCTGAAGTAGTCTCGTGAGTTCTAACACTTGTTTCTCTTTAGCACGGAATTAAGCCTCAAAAGTATCTCTTTCTTCTTTCAATTGAACCCATGACTTTTGTAGTTCTTCTAAATCGGTAGGCATATCCGGATGGAGAATAACCAAAGGAACCTTTTCTTCACATTCAGGTTCAACAATCACAGGTCTAACATAGGGATATGGCATGACGAAACGTTGAGCGCGAGTGCGCACCCATCTGAGATAAGGTTCTGAAGGAAGGGAGTTCTTTTGCCCCCAACTCTTGCTATCAACCTTGTATACTTTATTCCAGGCGCGTATGAACTCTCGGCGTTGGTTTTGAACATCTTCTTCATAGTTGAAAACAACCCCTTCAATAATCAAGTGATGAGGACCATCTCTTCGAGCATAACCAAACTGTCGTAGGGCTAGTGAAGGATTGTAGGTGATTCCCCCTCTAATGCCAAGGAGAGGCACATTAGGGAATTTCCCACAATGATCGATAATAGTGACGTACTCTTGAGATGTGACGTGCCAACGGATGTCTGAATGAGAAAGTGACATGATTCTTCGAGACCATTGCATCTTTTGATCGTTTCTTACCACTGAACGTGGAAGGTGCGAAATAAACCACCTAGCCAGCAAGGGTGTGCAACACATAAGAGTCCCTCTCTTCTTCATGATACGGGAGTAGAGAGAATGTAGAATATCTCCAAGTAGTGTAGGTACGGGGTTGTGAGTCAATAAAATCTTGATTGCATGCACATCAATGAATTGATCAGGATTAGGAAACAAAACCAAACTATATATCAATAAAGCCAAAACATCTTCAAAAGCATGGTAACTCATGGCTTTCAGAAATTGTCGAGCTTTCCCAAATAAGAATTTGGCCGAGAGACCTTCGACTCCATTCTTGGTGTCCCAGTTGGAAGCAATGTCTGATCTCTTTAAGTGAAGCGCAGCAGCAATAGTCTCGGGTTTTGGAGTGCTCTCCAAACCAGTAAAGGGTAAATGATCAGAGATGGGTATACCAAGTAAATCCGAGAACTCCTCCAAGGTAGGTACCAACTGATAATCTGGAAAAGTGAAGCAATGATGCTCGGGATCGAATAATTGACATAAGACTCTCATCATATCTTCAAATTGGGAGGTGACTAGTCGGAGTAGATAACCATGTCTTTCAGCAAACTTAGAATTTCCAGGAACTTCTAAGGCAAGCTCCTTAAGCTCACAAGGTATCCCCACGAAGTTGAGTCGTACATAATCTCTAGTAGCAAAAGCCATGCCCTACAAAACAGTACAAATATAAATTTCTTGGTCATTGAAATTTTTAGTGGATATGATATGCCATGATGTCATGATGCCAAGTAGATAACAAACACAAACAAGTCACACAATTGCCTGAAGGGTAGGCTTGCATGAGGTTCACAGGTATATACACTACAAGAAAATTAGAGTTTTACGACACAAAAATTGCGACAGTTACTTGTTAACTGTCGTAACTCTAATATAGAGACGCGTGTCACGACGGTAAACACCTACCGTCCTTACATTTTTTAAAAATTATTAAATATAACGACGGTTATACAACTACCGTCCTAGTAATCAGTTCACGACAGTTTAAAAACCGCCCTAAATTATATGTTACGACGGTACATTACCCGTCGCCCATCAAACCAAATAACACATGCTCTGCACCATGAGAAACTCATCAAAGATCACAACGGTGAACCAACTGTCGCGTCCATTTACTTAAAAATTATCAAACTTCACGACGGTGAACATACCGTCGCCCACAATTACAAAACAGTAATTGAAGGGCACGACGGTGAACCTACCGTCGCCATCCCTACCCTTCACATCCGGATAAAAAGTTTGCGACAGTAATTTCACCCGTCGTCATCTCTAAATGCATCTTTTGCACTAAAATTGAATCCGCTTTTTATGTTTTTTATTCTGTTCTTTTTTAAAATCACCGTCAAAGGCCGCTCACGCTCAATGGATAATCACCGTCAAATCATTTCTCTCAGCCACTCACGACGTCACTATGAATCGCCGTCAAAGCAACCACCATCAATTTAAATTACAATTAAAAATAATATTAGTTTTATAATATAAAAGTTAGCCATCTACAAAGAATAAATATTATTATTAAAAAATATGAAAATTAATTTATTTTTCTAAAAAATTAATTAACTATTTTCACATTGATCATTTCATGTCTTCATGATCATTTGTATATAATACATATCATATCACATCATTAATAAATTTATTTAAAATATATAATAGAATAATATAAGTAATTTAATTTTTATCGGATACACATCAAGCATATGATAAAAAACAATTATGCTCATTTTCTATAATATCCTTTATCGTTAATATTTATTTTGACTGGAAAAAAAATTAAACAACAGGATTTTCATGCTACAATCCTATAATATTTTTTATTAAAAAATTATTTTTATTTCCTCAAAAATTGATCCACAATTGTTTTTTAATTTTCCTCAAAAAATAAAGTTTAAGTCAATTAAATATATCAAAATTTAAGAAAGAGAAACGCCCTTCAATCTATTCGTCTGCGAAACTCAAATTTCGTATGCACACTAGGAAAGAGGAACGCCCTTCAATCGATTCATCTGCGAATCGTTTTGTTCTTGGAATTTACCATCAATCGCAAGCCCTTCAAATCGCAAACATTCCCTTCATAAACTGCAAAACCTTCGCCAATCGATTCTCTTTTTCGAGTGTTTGAGTCTCAAGGCGTTTATACTCATCTCTAATCGGAACAGAGTTTTGGGGGGCTTCATTTGAGGTACATAGTTGTTTAAATTTTTATGGTCTAGTTATTAGTTATTGATTATTTAGGGTTCTCATTTTAGTTTAATTCTTGTATTTACTTCTATTGTTATTGTTTTGAGGAAGATAATTGGTTTTTGAAATTTGGAGTTTGCAAGAATGATATGTATCAAACAGGGATACTGTCAGTAACTCAAGAACTCCAAATCAGAAAACTAGGTTTTGACATATCAAAATCTTAACTATTTAGTTATAACTTATAACTTATTACATCATTGTTATGTCAAGATTAATATCGTTATCTGCTAGTTTAAATACTCTATGTCATTGTGAATTGGAGAACCTATTCACTTGTCTTGAAGAAGACTACATGTTTATGTATGTTAATCTGAAATGTTAATAGGTTTGCTTGAGGGTTCTAGCCTTTGATTTCTCTGGAGTAAAAATGTGAAAGGGTGTTATATCTCCCAGCATTGCATTTTACAAGCTAATGGATCAATTTATGCTATATCTATATTATGTGTTTAGGGGCTGAAGTTTGTTTAGGGATGGTTATTACAAACTAACTATGAATATTATTTACTCAAATGAGTCTTTCATTGATGGATCTTTCTCGTGGGCATTGTCTCAACATAGCACTCAATCGGCCAGCCAAAAGCATCCCTTGAGTCCAATCTCAATGAGTGTAGCATCGAGTATCAACCGGCTTCAGTCAGGAATCCGAAGCCAGCCATCTTGCTACTTCTTATAAGCCAAAGTCAAGTTCAACTAAGGTTCTAAAGGCGAATTAGTGCTCATGACACCACGCGGTAGCCAAATGTCTCCTTGATCAGATTCAAGGGCCATCAGGACAAACCAAAGCGTCGCACTAACGGTTGCCACCAGTTCAACCATAACGATACATGTCGTACAGCTTCCCTGGTCTCATGCCACATACTTAAGGTACACTAGATCCGGGTGTAGGACCTTTCACACAGCAGAATTCCCAAAACAGCCTTGAAAATTAAAACAAGCAAAACAAACAATAGAAAACATTTTTAAAGTGAATCCTAAACTTTTAAGGTAACCCCTCTTTTATCGAAATTCATCCCCAGCAGAGTCGCCAGTTCTGTAATACGGTGAACTGACTTTAATGAAATGTCGCGGTTAAGCAAGAGTCGCCACCGACTTTTATTTTATCCAAATATTCAGAAAGGCTAAAAGAACAGGAAAAACCTTTTTTAAAAGAAAACGGGTTCGGGGGGTAATTTATGCAAAGGGAAGGTGTAAGGCACCCTTTGCATCCATGGTTTTCCATGGGCTCTTAATTGCTTTGCTCGTTTTGAAAAGAAATGTAGAAGAAGAGACAAGGACTTTAGCTCGTAAATGAGCGTAGCCTTGAAACTGTTTAGGAAAAAAATTTAAACCAGAGCATGCAATTAAGGGCAAATTACCTTGATAGTTGATAAAAAATATTCTTTTAGCCTTTCAGGGTGAAAGGGTTTATCCTTGCCATAAGTGGGCAGGAAGCCTTTCATTTGGAGGTTGAAGGGTCATCGAGAGATCGTTCGCCATAAGACTGTCCCATGCCATAGAGAGGCAGGTAGTCTGAGGGAAGAACCAGAATAGCCTTTCGTTTAGGCAACCAGAGGATACCTCAGCCTTTTCGAAGGCAACTTTCGAGGGTCGAGATCATGTGTATCGAAGGCAGCATCATTAGGGACCATGACCTTAATCGAGGCAACATGGCTGAGGTATCCTCGTATTCGAGGGACTGGCTATTCTGCAAAAAATACAAGGCAACAGGCAACAAGGCAACAGGCAACAGAGAGGTTTACCCAAAAGTGTGCGTGTGTGCACCAATCACGTGATCATATTCAGATACTTATCTTGTAATTAGTGATCTAGTTCGGTTAACAAGTTGCACTCCCTAGAATTACTAACCACAACAATTAATATAATCAATAATAATGGGGGAAGGGAAATTGCAACCAGCGGAGGAGAGGGGAATTGAAACCAGCGGGATAAGATAAAGCAAATAGGTTTGAAACAAGTAATAATATAATTGAGATTAGGGTTTAGGGTTACCGATACTCGACGCTTCGGCAATTGACAAACCCTGAAAAGGTGGGAAAAATGGCAAACAAAAAAATGGGGTGAGTGCATTATCGGTTCGGAGGCGAACATTGCTAACCCTAATAAAAAATAAAGATAAAGAATTTAAGAATAAATAAATAAAAAGGCACTTAGCTTTGCATTTTGAATTTGATCTGACATGGTTGGCGGTCGGAGGAAGCCTCAGGGTTAACCCTGAAAAAGGGGTAAGCAAAGGCAAAAAGATGAATGTAGGCAAGACAAACCCCGATTTAAAAAGGAAATAAAATAGACTTTAAAATGATAACTAAAATAGAATACTTAGCTTCGTAGAAGGCGAGGCGCGTAGTCGAAAGGCATCTGAAGATTGCCCTTTTGATTCGGTGCTGCTCATCCATGATGGTTCATGATGCACCCTCGTCCTGGCGCATGTTGGATTGGAAAGGAGACGCATCCGATGGCTCTGATGATGAAGGAGCATTGTACCACGTGTGTCTTAATGCGCCAGATTCTTGAAGTTTGAAACATTCTCGCGCGCGCTTTTGGGCCAACCAGATGATGATACGCAGTCATCTTCTTCCCCCCAACCGTCGTTTTAGCCCTGGTTCAGGCTTTAACCGACGGAAGTCTTAGTAGCCATAGCCCTGTGTCTTACGAACGCAAGCAAACAGACATAGAAATTCTTCGCGAGGTCACCAATGGGTTCGTCAGGCCCTCACGAATACGAACATGGCTTCAATTTGGCTTAAAAGTTCCTCTGTTAATAGGAGGCAAATCTGGGGGTGTTGATTGCGTGCAACTATCCAGGCACCTTCAATGATCCTCAAGGAAGGTATAGCAAAACTCAGAATCGGTTGAATCGCCCCCAATTTGAGTTTTTTTGGTTTCTTCGAGCTCGGGTAGAGGGTTCTCTGCAGCCAATCTCCAACCCTTGTACTTTGGTTTTGTTCATATACTTATAGAGAAGGATTTTAGGTCAGAGTTTGGATCAAATATCTTCTAAATCATGAGATTGGATTCTTGAGAAACTTGATTGAAAAAGTGCATTGAATCTTTCTATTTTTGCCAACTTCAATCTTTTTCTTCACCAATTTGGTTTACACGAATTTGTAATGAATATTGTGTTTAAATGGTGATTGAATTGATTAAAAATAGAATCAAATCAAATTTCATGCAATTATATGATTTATTTTGATTTTTAATTACTTTTAATATTAATAAAAATTCATAATAAATCACATAATTCAAAGAAATTCGTGGAAATTGATTTATGGGCTCTTAATGTCATAAGGAACAAGTTTGGATCTTAAAAAAGTAGGCCCACTAGCAAAAAAATTCAAACTCCTTCACATTTTCCCCTCCAAAATAGTCCAACTTCGACAAGGCCTATCTCTCTCATTTTTTGAGGTATGGAAGTGTTCTAAGACTTTTTAGAAACCTTAGAGAGTCCTCTAACCAGTGTCTTTGGTCTCATATCAAAATTATTTTCCATGCTTTTTGTGTATCCTTTTGAAAAAAGTGACTTTTTATTGACTTTTGAAAAGGACCTATAATGTTTTAGTCCATATCTCTCAAATGAAGCATTTTTAGACTTGGCATGTGAGAGACAAAATTGTAGATTTTTTATCTTTCCTTGATGAACCATGATAAATTCTTGATCAAATGGTGAATGATACTTCAATATGAGGATCTTGACAAAAAATCAGGAGTTTTGACTTTACTTTGACCACAGTTGACTTTTAGGTTAACCTAGTCGACTGTTGACTTTTTGAACAATTGAGTGACCAATCTTTTGAGATGAGAATTGATATTTGTCATGGAGATGATGTGAGATATATTGAGCCCTATGAGATGTCTTGGAGCCATTGATTCACTGAGTTTCTTTTGAATAAGCCAAACCCTAGTTTCAGAGCTTTGTATAGTGTGGGCAAATTTTGGGGTATGACACCATGCATATGTATAATAGTGTGTGTAGATGGATCTGACCTATTATCAGTAATTGAAAAAACAACTTTGCTCTTGTTGTTATCAGAACTGACGTTGGGTTGAGTAATCTCTACAACACCACCAAGAACATCTGCAACATAAGAACGTGCAATATAAGATAAGCGCGTATATAAGTCAAAAGTCACACACGTCTAATCTCAGAGGTAAAAAATTAAGACTTAGTCCAAGAAGACGGTTACCAACTAAAATATTTGATTGGAACTTGCCATCTACAATGTCAGACAGACTTAGTAGATTGAGAACATTAATAGGAATTTCAGGGTTGTCGGTTTTCTTAAGGGAAGTTGATCCACAGAACACCAGCTTGTGTTTGTGATCGGTGGACTTAAAAGAAAAGTCATTGGAACCTACTTTAAAATTCTGCATTACGTATGAACAACCATGACAGAGATATTCCTTGAACTTGGCAACCAAGTACGGAGGCACAACAGCTTGAATCATAGATCCCTACATTGCATAAAAACGTATGGAATCAGCATCTGTTCCAAAAATATGTCAAATAAGTGTACAGACATGAACATGGATGCAAACCTTAGAATCCACGAGAATCATTTCAAGGTGTTCCTTCTTTGAAGCACTTGTGACTGACCAAATATGTTTGCACCTAACAGAAATCTTCCATAGGTCCTTTGAGTCATTGATATCTCTCACATACTCAATTGGACGCGCCATTAGTTTCTTTTCACGATCACCTGAAAAAATAGATGTTAATATACACACTAACAGCAACAGAACGTTAATATCAATGAGAAAATTAATATAAAACCTTGAGTAGTTTTGGTGGAATGATTTTGGAAGGTATGGCATGTAGGTGAGGGTATTTATAGTGGATGATGCAGCTGGAAAGTTGAAAGGTTTTTGATGTAGGAAGCTGTGCTAAGTCCCTTGCGTGATGATGCAGCTGCCGTCTAGGGTTTGTAATTCCAACAAACATCCATAAATACAACAAAGCACACGCTACATGTATCATCATTACATTTCGTGCTGCTCAATGCTTGAAATGTGAAAAAAGGTGAAAACTTATAAAAAAAAATAGGAGAAAATTAATGAAACAGTTTTGCTGTAATGACGCCATGTCAGCAAAATTTGAATTAGGATCAACCATGTTTCATTATTTAATACAAAGACTAATGTGCCCTTAATGGTTAGATTAGTTAAAGCTAATATCAGTTAGGGCATACGTGGAAATTCCAGGTACTTTAAATTTTATATATTGTTAATAGATGTCAATGGACTTACGTAATATCTAGTAAAATCACTCTATTTGATACAAGCATATAAAAAATAAAAACGTAATGAAAAAATACCACCAATATGCAGGTAATGAAAAAAATAGATTAATTTAGATTCTTTTTTCCATTTGATTTACTTTTACTAACGGGCCGATTCATATTTGCATAGATATTATGGTTGAATACTCTCAGAAAATAAGAGATATAGGTTTCACTATCCTTGAACTATTGTCAGAGGCATTAGGACTTAATCATTCTCTCCTCAAAGATATGAATTTTGGTAAAGGATTAATTTTTCCCTTCGTCATTATTATCCACCATGTCCGGAAAAGAATTAACAATGGGGACGTCCAGTCACACTCATACTAACTTCATCATGTTGTTTCTACAAGACCAAGTTGTGGCCTTCAAGTTCTTCATCAGGAAAAGTGGATTGATGTTCCTCCATTGCATGGAGCACTGGTCGCAAACATAGGAGATCTTCTGTAGGTAATTGTAATGAACTGTATTTTCTGGCTTGAAATAATCACTTTAGATTAAAAATAAGTAATTACAGAAAATATGTGTTAATAATTTTAACAATTTATATTATACTCCTACAACTTCTCACAAATGGCAGGTTTACAGGCATTTTAACTGAGTGTCATCACAAAAGAAAGAACCACGAATTTCAGCCGCTGGCTTTATTATGAATTCTTCGAACACATTTGAAGGAGAATCCAAGATTTATGGTCCTATAAAGGAATTGCTCTCAGAAGAAAATCCACTGGTCTATAGAGATGTTCATGTAAAAGAGTGTTTTGCATATCACTATGCTAGAGGGCTTTACGGAACTTGTTCTTTGGAGCCATTCAAGTTGTGAATTTTGGTTTATTAATTACTCCCTCCATCTCAAATTATAAGACACTTTAGAGAAAAAAAATTCTCAAATTATAAGTCATTTTACAATTTCAATGCAACATTAACATAGTTTTTTCCAATATACCCTCTATTATTTATTACTCTTCTTCTTTCATAATTTTTTAATTTCGCTTTCCAATATAATTTATGAAGGACATTTATGTAAAATTATACATCATTTCACTTTTTCATTAAATAATAATTACATTTTTTAATTTGTTTGAAATGTCTAAAATGTCTTATCATTTGTGACCGATGTAGTATGAAGAAATAAGAGTAAGTTAGATGTTATGAATGTGTTTTATTTTATGCTATGATATGAGTGTGTTTTATTAATTATGAAGAATTAAGAGTGAACAAGAATAGAGTAAAATAAAATTAAATTAATCTATGACCCGCGCGTATATGATTTAAGTTTGTAGAAGGTTTTAAATATTTTATTTATAATTTATAGGGTTAATAGACATTTGTCCCCTTCGATTTACCCCCTATTAATTTATTTTTTTTGGATTGCCCCCTTGAAATATGAAAAGCTCTATGATTTACCCCCTAGGACCCCCCTGTAACCTTGTTTTTTTGATTTACCCCCCTGGTTTTTCACTGTTTTTTACATGCTTAGGGGGTACCCTAAAAATACAGGGGGGTAATCCAAAAAAAGATTAATAGGGGGGTAAACCGAAACACGCCTATATGGCGGGGGCACATGTCTATTAACCCTAATTTATATATTAAAGTTTGAATTTTTAAAAAAGATAAATCATGAATTTTGAATTTTTGAATTTTTATTTTTATAAGTTTGAGAAATTTTGAGTAAAGGTTGATTATGTTTTAATTTTAAGTAAATAAATATTTTTAATGTTACTATAAATCTATCATGAATTATGTATTAAATATATTAGTTTAAAATTCATATTTATGAAACTAATAAATTATTATGATTATAAAATAGGAAAAATCTAAAAATATATTTTAAATTTATTTGAGATAATAGTGCTAAAAATTGTTGAAAAAATAAATAACATGTAGTATAAGAGAAATATTTTATACTTTAGAAGAAAAATATTAATATAAGAGAGAAATGGTTGTATAAATGTTTATTGTACCTTACATTTATCATGTAGGAATTATGAAAATGAGTTTTTATTACATAATATTTTTATTATATTTACTATATACTTATTAAATCGTTTTAAATAGTGTTTTTATTTATCATAAAAAATAAATCAATTTAAATGCATATTGATTAAAAGAATAAATAAATATAATACTAATTAATGTATAATTATAAAAGAGAGAAATTAAATAATAATTTTTAACTTTATTTGCAATAATATTGTTAAAAATTTAATTTTCCAACCTTAAAATTTTAAGGGTCGTTTTATGAGTTATTGATTTTTTTTTCTTGAGTAAATCAAATTTAGTAATGGTAAAATAATGGTTGAAATAAGACTAAAAAATGATATAGCATTTTAAAAGATTTTTATATGATTTGGCTAAAAAATTAAATTATGTTTCGTGTAGGGATGGCGAAGAGAATAGCTTTCACCTTTTCATCCTGTGTTCTAAAAGCATAGAGTGTTGGAAAAGAGTGGGTTTGTGGCCTTTGTTGCAGCGGATTAGTAGTACTGGAGAGTTATTTGCGTCTGTGATTTTCTCCTTTTTGCAGGTTTCCAATCAAGACCATAAAGCAATTTTCTCAGTTACCTTATGGAGTATCTGGAAAGGGAGAAATAATCAGGTTTGGAATCAGGGGGAAGAATCTCCGACGCTTATTTGTCAACGGGCTAATCAGTTGTTGACAGATTGGAAAGAGGCCCAAAAATATCGCCTCAACAATGAAATTATTAATTCCCCGCCAGCTATTATCAGATGGGAAAAACCGCAGGAGGGCAGATTTAAGTGCAATATTGATGCCGCTTTTTCTCATAATAAGGTTGGTTTTGGTGCCTGTATTAGAGATGAATTGCGTAATTTCATTGTAGCTCGGACTGAATGGTTTTCTCCTTGCACCGATGTTGTTATTGGTGAGGCTCTAGGCCTTCTGAAAGTTGTTAACTGGGTCCATGATATGGGGTACGACAATATGGATTTTGAACTAGATGCAAAGCGGGTTGTGGATAGTGTGACCAACCCGAGACCTAATGACTCGGATCTTGGAGCTATCACGGGAGAATGTAACCGGTTGATGACTCTTTTCTTTAGGAACTCTCATGTTAAGTTCGTTAGAAGACAAGCAAATGAGGTTGCTCACGCTCTTGCACGGGTGGCTTCATCTATGGCTAGTTTTCATATTTTCTATGATATTCCAACATGTATTCATAATATTATTATTAATGAAATGAGTTAATTTTTTCCCGTAAAAAAAACAAAATATTATGCAATTTAATACATATAATAGATAGATTATCATATGTTAAATGTTAATTAAGCTATATTTATGAAAATAATAAGGAAAATAGATCAGTTTAAATGCATATTAAAAAAAACAGTAAATAATTATAATTATAAAATAAGAAAATGTAAAATGGATTTTTAAAATTATTTAGGATAATAGTGTTAAACAAAATGTTAGATATAAATTAAATAATTAAAGTTAAGTTTAAAAGAAATATTTTATACATTAGAAGAAAAATATTAATATAATGGAAAAATAATTTATAATTGATAATTGTAATTTTTTTTTTAGAATGGAGGGCCGAAGTCCAAAACAAAAAAAAACAAACTACAAAGAAAGCTCACGAGAGTCTAAAATTCCTAAAGCATCATCCTCCGGGAAGGATTTCAAAAACTGCGGTGGTTGATCAAAAGTAGAGGAGATCTTTGTCATATAACCATGATTAGCTAGCATATTCGCGCTTCTATTTGTATCTCTATAGGAATGAGAAATTATTACCACTTCATAATCATCAATAAGCTTCTTGATATTTCGCAAAATAGCAACACACTCTAGATGACGAATCATACCTTCTTCAATAGCCTTTACTACAATTGCCGAATACACATTAACTTCCACCCTTCTCAATCCAAGAGTTTTAGTTAACTTAAGGCCTTCAAACACACCCGAAAACTTCGCAAGTAAAGAACTACACTAGCCAAGGAATTTAGAGAACCCAACTTTCCATGCACCCATATGATCTCTAACAAGACCACTACAACCTGTCATCCTGTTACTTTGGCTAGCACCATCAGTATTAAGCTTTACCATACTCATCACTGGAGGTTGCCAACGAACATCTAGCTTTTTTCTTCGATCTCCCTCCAAAGCTTGATAATGAAGTTGAGCTTTAGCATATTCATTTTTCCTCCTTAGAATATGCATTATAAGCTCATAAGGGCATTCAGAATCTTCGATGTGATTTTCCTTGTTATGCCACTCCCACAAAGTATGACACACAATGGCCCACACACTCTTCCAATTCTCATTTTGAGCATCACAATATTTGAGATTTATAGTGATCCAATCTTTAAGATCCACAAAGAAGAACACTTCCATAATGTTACTAGGAACCATGCTTCTCCAGATGAGATTGATTTTGTAACAATCACGCAGCGCATGCAGTGTGTCTTCACAAACAGCACTACAAGAACGACATCTCGCGTCTCCCAAACCTTTTTTGCTTTTGCTGAAGTTGGTTAGCAACCTATCATGTTTAAGCAACCATAGAAAGCTGCGACATCTCTCTGGAATCGCCAACCTCCAAATCAGCTTCCACTCGTCATCAATAATTGTGTTGTTATAACCTTCAACTTCTCGAAACATTTCGCGAACTGAAAAATTACCGTATCCAATACCTGCAAAAAAAAACATGTCAGAGATATCTTCCTCGCACGGAGGCACACAAGAGCGGGGCTTGTCAATCCAATGCGCAGGAAGCCAATTATGCAATATATCAAACTTCCATTCCCCATGATGATCAACTAAGTCACACACTCGAGCTCCACAGAGGTTATTAGGAATTTGAATATCAGAATATTATATAGGAATTCCAAAAATAATTTTTTATTACATTTTATTATTATTGATTACTTATTAAGTAATTATAAATAATGTTTTTAATTAGGCTAAATTACAGTTTTTGTCCCTCTATTTTACCAAACTCACGAAATCAGTCCCCTATATATTTTTTAAACAATTTTGATCCTCACACATATTTTTTATTCAAAAAAGGCTGAGTTGTCAATTATTTTTAAAACGTGACATAAATATGATGACATGGCACAAAACAAATTGATATTTAATTATTAATGAATATTTTAATTAATAAAATAAAATAATTATAATTAAAAACTAAATAAAATCGACAAAATCAAATTAACTAAAAATTTAAATTATTTTTTAAAAAACCCAATATATCAAAAGAAACATTGAACACATACTAAAAACAACACGAACACCTACCCAGAAGAACACAAACACCAACCCGAAAAATTGAAGAACATGAAATTTATTCTACTTTTTTTTTTACTTCATCCTTTAATGTAAACTTGATTTGAGTTCAAAGAAATTTGAGTCTTTTATTCAAAATAGAAATCAAATATGACAGTTTAATGGGTTATTGAACATAAATCTCTACTTTCCTGTTAAGTGCAAATTCCTTGAGTTATAGGACAAGGTGCCTCCTTTAAGAACAAGAGAGAAAACAGGGAAAATATTTCTTATTCATTCATCAATTTGGATAGCTTATTTATAGAAAATCCTTACAATCATCAAGTTATAGCATAATCAATCTAAGGGCTCTCCTAGATTCTAGGGATTGCACAATATTCTCACAAATGATTGCTAACAGAATTAAGAAAACGACTAGATTTGGTGGGCTGAAAATCTTCTAGAACCTTGCAGCAAGATACTCTACAATTCCCAGCTGTGGAACTTGTCAAACAAAATCGTCCAAGTATTTGGGCCTTTTGGATACTCTCTTATTATTGGGCTTATTGTCAACTTCTACTGTGGGCTTCTCTATACTGGTATCTGCCATTGTGCTATTGGTGGTAATAGCAATTGGTTGGTCAACATTACCGGGTGCAGGGAAAATCACCTTGTCCTCAAGGTGATAAGTTTCAGCAATGTAAGGCCATGATTCCCAGCTGGTGTCCTCGGGGTTCAGGCCTAGCCACTGAACAAGTACCATACGGGTAGGGGGTCAGTAGAATTGTCCCATTTGGAGTCCAAAATAGACAGTGGTGTAATAAGGGGGTGATTGTTGATGGATGAAGGAGGCAAAGATGGAGTGGTGGCAGCAGGGGGGCATGGTGGGGTTTTAGGAGGGATCAATGGAAGACTGGATGAATTTTGGAGGTGGGGGAAGAGCCAAGCAGTAAGCTATCGGTCCAATTCGTTCCAGAATTTGGAAGGTACCAAAGTATCGTTGGGATAATTTAGTATAAGAAGATGTGTGGGCGGATTTATGTCTATAAGGCCAGAGTTTAACATAGACCCAAGAGTCTACTACAAATGACAAGCCTCGCCTTTTAGTGTCAGCATATTCCTTCATACGGTTTTGAGCTTTGGCTAGAATTTGTTGGAGTTTGGTGATGAATTGCTTTCTTGAAGTAAGGAGGGAATCAACTGCTTCAACAGGTGAGGAACCTAGTAAATAGGAAGGGATGTTGGGAGGAGGTTTTCCAAAGGTAACTTCAAAAGGGGAATAACCTGTTGAGGAATGCATTGAGGTATTATAAGACCATTCAGCTAGGGACAAATATGTGTACCATTGGTGAGGATGTTTATGGACAAATGAACGCAGGTATTGTTCGAGGACTCTGTTAAAAACTTCGGTCTGGCTGTCTGTTTCAGGGTGATAAGCGGTGCTCATTCGGAGGGTGGTGCCGTAGAGTTTGAACAATTCACGCCAGAAACGACTCACAAAAATTGGATCACGATCAGAAACCAAACTGCGAGGGAAGTCGTGGTGTTTACAAACCATATCCATGAAGAGAGATGCTACTTTGAAGGCTATAAATTGAGCAGGTAAAGCACCTAAGTGAACGCCCTTGGAGAATCGATCAACAACAACCAGAATAATAGAGAAACCATGAGAATTGGGCAGGCCAGTGATGAAGTCGAGGGATAAATCTTCCCAGATACCGGTGGGAATGGAGAGAGGTTGAAGTAGTCCGGCTGGTTTCTTTGTGATGTGTTTGGTTTGTTGGCAAATGGTGCATTGGTTGATGAAATCTTGAACACTGTTTTGAAGTCCTTCCCAGAAAAAATTAGACTTGAGTTTGGCTAAGTTTTTGGTGATTCCCATGTGTCCCCCTAATGGTGTTGAATGGAATTCTTCTAATAATTGTTTGCATAATGGACTTTGGTGGTCCAACCAAATTCGGTTCTTGTAAAGGATCAGGCATTGGTGTATTTTGAAGTTTGGGTAAGATGCAGGGTGAGTTTGAATTTAGTGGATTAGTTTGTGGAATGTTTGTCTATTTTGTAGGGACTGGCGAAGATGATCAAGAAAGAGGAAGTGAGGAATAGAGAAAGAGAGATGCGTAGCTGGGTCTTCTGGAGTGCGAGACAGAGCATCCGCGACTACGTTACTTTTCCCTGTTTTGTATTGAATTAAGTAATCGTAGCCAAGTAATTTAGACATGTATGTATGCTGTTCTGGAGTTTGAATGACTTGAGAAAGGAGGTCCTTGAGGCTTTTATGGTCAGTGAAAATGGTGAAACGGTGTCCCAGCAAATACTGGCGCCATTTTTTAACAGCAGAAGTGATAGCATGAAGTTCCTTAACATAGGTGGAAGATCACTGCAGTTTCTTGCAGAAAGGTTGACTAAAGAATGCAATTGGGTATGACTTTTGCATTAGGACTGCTCCCATGGTTGTGCTTAAGGCGTCAGTTTTAATGTCAAAGGGAATAGAGAAATCAGGTAAGGCTAGGGTGGGTCTTTGGATCATGGCTAGTTTGAGTTTGTCGAAGGAGATTTAGGCTTTAGGTGACCACACGAATGCGTCTTTACGCAAAAGAGCATTGAGGGGTGCGGTAATAGTTGCGTATCCCTTGATGAATTTCCTAGAGAAGCCAGTTAAGCCAAGAAATCCTTGGAGGGCTAGCTGAGCGGGTATCAGATCTACTTTTTCAGAGAGATCGTCAAGACGTTCGGCGTTGGTGGGACGGTGTGCCATGGCTAAGCTGGGAGGATCAATTGAAAGCACCAAATGTTAAGTGCAAATTCCTTGAGTTATAGGACAAGGTGCCTCCTTTAAGAACAAGAGAGAAAACAGGGAAAATATTTCTTATTCATTCATCAATTTGAATAGCTTATTTATAGAAAATCCTTACAATCATCACGTTATAGCATAATCAATCTAAGGGCTCTCCTAAATTCTAGGGATTGCACAATATTCTCACAAATGATTGCTAACAGAATTAAGAAAACAGCTAGATTTGGTGAACTGGAAATCTTCTAGAACCTTGCAGCAAGATACTCTACAATTCCCAGCTGTGGAACTTGTCAAACAAAATCGTCCAAGTATTTGGGCCTTTTGGATACTCTCTTCTTATTGGGCTTATTGTCAATTTCTACTGTGGGCTTCTCTATATTGATATCTGCCATTATGCTGTTGGTGGTAATAGCAATTGGTGGGCTAGCATTTCCCTTATTTTTAAGTGGATGCACAAATCTAGGTTTTTTAAGACTTAAAATTTAACTTCTTGTTTAGCAACTGCGAAAATCATATGAGATTTATATTGATGTATAAATTTTTCATTTTCCATTTTATTTACTATTGAATTCATTTGTTTTTTTTTTATGAATGCTACAATTTTAATTTCCCTTTTTACTAAAATTTGGAATCTAGGTTTTTATTTTGGAATTTAAGGGAAATCAAAGAAAATTAGAAAATTAATAAATTGATTGAAGAAGAAATGAAATATTATAGAAGACTGATTCAATAATAGAAGAAAGAAGAAGAAATTGATATTTCCTACAAATAAAAGTAAAAAATTTCAAGTCTTCTCTTTGTTGGTTTTTGGGTAGTGTTTTTGGGTAGTGTGTTCTTTCTTATTCTTCAGTGTGTTATTTCATATTCTTTACGTTGATTTTATTTAGTTTTTAATTTTAGTTTTTTATTATATTTTATTATTTAGAATTTTTATTAATAATTAAATATCAATTTATTTTGTATCAAATCATCACATTAATGCAATGTTTTTTAAAAAATTGACAATTCAGCGATCTCTTAAATGAAAAAATATATATATATATATATATATATATATATATATATATATATATATATATATATATATATATATGAAAAACTAAAACTGTTTAAAAAATAAATAAAAGGACTAATTTTTTAAGTTAAATAAAACAGGAAAACCAAATCTATAATTTATCCAACAGACTAATATTCAATGTATTTATTTAAAAAATAAAAATGTATATAGCTTTAAATGTTAGCTGGAAAAATCTTTTTTAATATATTAAAACAGAATACATGTTTAGGCGCCAACTTTAGAACAAAATCCCGTCTAAACACGTGCATCGCACAGGGTAAAGTATTAGTTAACTTTAGTCGCAGTACTTGTAAAACTAGATTCGGGGAATTTATGTTTAAAAGGTGTAAATTGGGTCCCATATATTAAAGCATGCTCTGACGTATCTTATGCAGTCAACTTCTCGTGGAGCGCCTTATCTCTTCTCACCTTCCCTTCTTCATTATTTATTTGCCTTTATAAAAAATACCAGTACGTACTTAAATTTAGTAGTATTTTCTTTATAAACTTATGATAAAATATAAAGAAAATGCTGTTGTCGTTTTCTTAAAAAAGTTACAAGAAAAATACAAACAACTAATTTATATATATGATATGTAAAGGAACAAGTCTCTTATGTAAAAGGGACAAAAACTCTTTCAATATGTATGTTCTCCAACAACCCCGGGTGGACCCGCATTACTATCAATCTTTGCAGCAAATCATAATACAAATTTGTAATTTTAATATAGGGAAATGCTAGTGTTTTAGGATACTTTTTAAATGTTTAGATTTATAAGGCTTTTTAAAATCACGTGTATATAATATATTGAAAATTAAAATCGTTGATTTTTTAAAATATTATTTGATATTTTTAAAGAATATTTTTAGGATACTCGTTAGTATCATTCTTAAATATATTTAATTTGTTTCACAATCAGGGATAAAAATAAGTCAAACTAATAATAAGATACTCGTTAGTATCATTCTTAAATATATTTAATTTGTTTCACAATCAGGGATAAAAATAAGTCAAACTAATAATAAGGGTTTACGACCTAGCCTACATAGGTCTATATCAGATCAGATTTTTTTTTAATTGAAAATGTTTAGACTTTTCTTTAAGTTTAGTTAATTAAAAAGACTAGACCACATGCTATAAAAAAATCTTTTAAGCCTATCTAATCGGTCTATTTAAATAAATACAAATAATTTATTATTATTGTATTAAATTTGTTTTTTAATTAGAATACATAAATAAAGCTTAGTTATCTTAGAAAAATCTTAGAAAAATAAGTTGAAAAAACTTTATAAAAATATCAAAAGTTATTTCAAACAAATAATATCACAAAATTTATGTTAATAGATAAACTTGAATAACTTAATGCAAATAAGAATTTAGACTCGTTGACCGATGAATTTGTTAGTCTATTCAAACTTTAATTAAATTTCTTATTTATAAATGTTCAAATAAAATAGACTTTTATGTAGGCTAATAGGTCAACCAGACATTTGAAAATGTCAGACTCAAGCTTAAAATATATTAGTATATGATAGGCCGCAGACCAGACTTAAGCTTTAAATTATTTTAATAGAGTAGGCTAAAGTTTGACAAAGCTCATCCCAGCCCAGCCTATTTCCACTCCTATTCACAATTTTTTTAAGCTAGGAATGTATTAAAGGAGTACTATGGGTACTCCAACCTAGATACAAAAGGAGGCCACGAAAAAGCCTAAACCAGAGATGTTACAAACCAAAAGAAACTTAGCCAAGGAAATGCAAGGATATTTGCAAAAGGAATAAAAGTTACTTTTTGTGAGAGTAATGTCACATACCATAGACCATTTCCAAGCTAAAATCTTGATATTCCATATTAAATTTGAAATATCACAGGATTCACTTTTAAAAACAACAACATTTCTTGTTATCCATATACACCAACATACTACCAACCAAATTAAACCTTCTTTACCTTCTCTTACTTTCTTTTTCCTGAAAAAATCTACCCAAAAAGAGAAACTACTACTCAACAAAGAGCCATTAAAAACGCCAATCTCTAACCACCTCCCAACGTCAGTCCAAACTTTCTTCGCAAAAGAACAAGTAATAAACAAATACTGGGAATATTCTGCATTACCAGAACAAAAACAGCACGAAAGATCCGAAGGGGTAGAAACGATACCTCTGTGAAGAAGTAAATCTTTCGTCGGTAATCTATTCCATAAGCATCTCCAACCAAAACCTTTAATTCTGAATGGAACCGAGATGTTCCAAATCTTGCGAAAAACTCTCTATCTCGTTATATCCTCAAACGATTCAGGAGGAAAAACCAGATCATGCAAATAAACATAACCTGAAATAACAAAATATCCTTCAAACGTGTTATTATTCCATCAAGTCAAATCTTGCACTGTTATGTTCATTTTTTCAGAAACTTGTTGCAGAATAAGACTCAGAGCAATCACTAAGCTTGCTATTGCGCACTATGATCGGACGGTATTCCTAAATCACCCCATACTCAATAGTTTTGAGTCCAATCTCCAGCTTCGAACATTGTTAGGGACCAAATAGTAGTAAAATTCACATATTTTATTGGTCCCTTTTAACTAATTTCTATTCAAATCGTATGGTTTTAATCACACAATAGGTAAATATGTAATTAGTCTTGTTTTAATTCTATTTGAGTAGGTATTTCACTTTCATTGCTAGTTTTGTAGAAATTTTCATCATGAATTAATCAAATAGGATACAAGCAGAGATAACGCAAGGAAGCTGCCAAGAAACCAAGGAAGAAGTCATCATCAAGCCAGTTCGCGCCGCGTCCAGATGTTGGCGCCGCGAACTGAGTCAAAATCAGAAATGTCCAAGTCAGCTCAGTTGGCGCCGCGTCCTCCTGTTGGCGCCGCGAACTGAGTGAATCCAGCCAGCGTGTTTAAGTGAAGATTCTGACTTTTGTGGAGGCATGTGAAGTGGTGGCGTGGCAGACAACAAAAAAGCACTTTTTGGGGCTATTCACTTCTATTGGTCAATTAGGTGGCAAAAAAGGGGATAGCAATCATTTCTCCTTTTGTCTCATTAGAAAGGAAATGAATGTAATTTTGGATATATCTTTAGTTTGAGATTTTTAGAGGGTACATTATTCCATTACAGAAAAACAGTAGAGAAAATTAGGTTGAAGGCAAAAACGGGATTTCATATCTTTGCAAGATTTCTGTCATGGTGATGAGTAACTAAACAACTCTCTTTGCTAAGATTAGAGGTAGCTATTCCTCATAACTCTATGTATCTCTCTTAAATATTTATGTATGTGAATCTCTTCTTGATTGAATATAGTATGAATCTCTTGTCTTGAACTCTTATCTTTGATTTATATTATTGTTGAAAAAGATAATATAAATATTGTTTTAGAGGTTTATTCAAACAATACATAAATTGTAGAAATAGATCTATGTATTGTTTATCGCTTGTATTGCTAGATAATGATGGTTAGATGCATGTTTAGGTGAAGAAATTACCTAAAGTTTTGTTTAACAATTATTACAATATTATTTAGGAATAAATGATATTGAGGCAATACTAGATGGTATTCATGAAATTAGAATTCATATACATGGTTTGAGGGAATGCATGAGTTTGGAATAGTGAACACTAATCTTGGTAAAGCACTTTTTATTTGAGAAAATCGTATTTTACTATCTTAGTTTGTTTCTAAAATTCGAGATAAATTCCAAATATAAACCAAACTCATTTTTATTTATCAACTTAAAATGATCACAACTATAGAACGGTGGTAATATCACCCAATCTCTGTGGATACGATACAAAAATATTTGCCGAAAGTATACTTTTCAACAAATTGGCGCCGTTGTCGGGGATTGGCGTTTGATATTGCAAGCACTGCAATAGTTCATTGTTTTAAGTTGTTACCTTATTCTAAACTCTTTTGCGTTTAACTTGGTTTGCTAGATTTGTAGATTCTTGTGCATGCGAGAAAAAGCTACCGAAGAGCAATTTCATTTCGATCCCGAAATTGAAAGAACACTCCGAAGGCTCAATAGAAAGACACGAAGAAAAAGAAAGTTAGCTCAAGAGAAGAGACAAAGAGAGGAGGCATCTACTTCTTCTAACAATCAAATTGAAGAAGTAGTTGTAGACACCTTTGAAGGAGACATGGCGGGTGTTGTTCCAACCGAAATGTCCGCCAATAGTCTAAGACGTACCGCCCAATTTGCACGCAATGCTCAAGGTGGAGCAAATACGGAAATGAAGACCGGAATCCTTCAACTTGTTTATGCAAGTCCATTCACCGGAATGGATCATGAAGACCCTTTCGCACATCTCACCAAATTTTATGAGATTGCGGGTTCAACGGGAGTTGATGCGGCAAATGAAGAATCATTGTTCAAGAGGCTATTTCCACATTCATTAGTGGGGAAATCCAAGGAATGGTATCTTGATCAACCACCAAACGTGATGACGGATTGGAATCTATTGGAAGAGAAATTTTTAGAGAGATTTTTTCCTTAATCCCGATTCATGGAAGCCAAAACGGAAATTGCGGTTTTCACTCAAGGAGGCAACGAATCCTTAAATGAGGCTTGGGAAAGATTCAAATCCATGCTTAGAAAATGCAAGGGTCATGGTTTTGATGATCTCACACAAATTCACATCTTCCGCAATGGGCTTCAACCGGTGCACAAGACACTTTTGGATGCTACCGCGGGTGGATCTTTAATGTCAAAAAGCACGGAGGATGCAACAATGATAATTGATCGTATGGCACTCAATGATCTCCAAACTCAACATGATAGGAGTCCATCACAAAGGAAGCCGGGTGTTCTTGAATTAAACACCAATGATGCTATCCTCGCTCAAAACAAAATTCTTTCTCAACAAGTCGAGTTACTCACCAAGCAAATGTCAAAGCTCCCACAACAAATGAAGGAAATTCATGGAATGCAAATGACTTCTCAAGTAGCAAGTTGTGAACTTTGCAAAGGTGATCACCCTACCGGCTTTTGTCCACCACCCGAAGGAGAGGAAGTTAATGTTAGACGCTGGCCTGAGGATCTAGAGGGGGGGTGAATAGATCTCACGCAGTTTTTCCGGAATTATTACGAACTAGAGCGAAAGCGGTTCTGAATCGACTTGCGTCTATTCCGGACCGCTATTGCAAGGGTCGTATATGTTACAAAACCACAAGATAATTGAGATTAACGATGAAGTGATATGTTATCGAATCAATACGTTTCACAACTGAAAAACAATTAACTTCTAGATTGACAAACTTTGATTTGCAATGCAGTAATAATGGAATAAGCAAAAAGACAAACACTTGGTGATAATGTTCAAATTGATGATGATTCAAGATATGGTGAATTGTGATGTTTATGCAGAACTTTAATTCACAATTTTAACACTTGAATCGTTAATCAATTTTGCAATTATAACCAATTATAAACAGAATGTAAATAAAAAGGTAAAGGCGATAAGAACACGATATTTGTTTAGGCAGTTCGTCGATCGTCCTCGCTACGACTACGTCTGCCCCCAATTCCAAATTGAAATTGGGAAATCTTTCATTAATGTTGAAAGCAGTTTATACAAAGAAGATAACAAAGCGATAAACGATAAACCACTTATGTCGATCCTTTGAATCTTCTTCCCCCTTAATCTTTAGCAAGATCGAGGTGATCCAAGAGTTTCACTTTGATTCCTTTCTGCAGTGTCTTGATTACTTGAACCCTTGTTCCTCAATCGTCACACTCAGCCGAATCCTCAATGAAAACCTCTTGATAAAAACCCCCAAGAACCACCTGTCGTGGAGGACAAAACCCGCAGATTTTATTCACCAAAAACCCCACAAATCTTCACCCACTAGGAATCTTCAATTCCGTTCCATGGACGTTATCGAACTCATCACTAACCCTCAACGCAAGAATGATTATGTGTAATTGTGTTGGAGATGATGAAAAACGAAGATGAGAAGCCTTTGTGTATCTTTCAGTCGTTGGTGTTGTTTTTGCAATGAATGAACACTTGATAATATATATGAGTGCCTGTCAGTTGGAGCCAAGAATAACAGACATTTTGGCATTTTTGATCAGTTAGGTCGACCTCTTGTAGAGCTTAGGTCGACCTAGCAGAAGTGCATTAACTTGAAATGATTTTGCTCCCAGTTAGGTCGACCTGATTTGGAAGTAGGTCGACCAGAATCCGCTTCAGATGCGTTTTGGAGACATTTCCTCAGATTAGGTCGACCTAGTTGTTGTGTAGGTCGACCTAGCAGAATGATATGTAATTTTCTTCATTTTAGGTCGACCTGTGTTGGGCGTAGGTCGACCTAACTGCTGCTTTTCTGCATTTTTCTTATTTGGCTTGTGTTGGGTCGACCTATATGCATAGTAGGTCGACCTGCTCTGTTCCAAATGACCAATGCTTGCTTTTCCTTGAGTTCTTCTGCTTGTGCCTTGTTGCTTGTATGCTTATTGAGTTTGCCATGAATCAAAAACATCTTTGTGATTGTGATCTTGTATTCACATACTCCCCCTTTTTTATGATGGCAAACCGATAGTAGAAGCTTTGGCAGTAAGTGATGAAGGCTCAACAAGGCTCCCCCGTTCACTCAGCATCTATAACAAAGCTCCCCCGTACACTCAGCTGATCTCCCCCGTACACTCAGCTTCTATCTCCCCCTTTGACAACATCAAAAGAGAAACAAAGAAACAGAAGAGGAGAGTAACAAGAGAAACATAAAGAAAATACCGGCATTCATAGTAATAGATAACATGTAGATAGTGAAACCATAAGAACCAAACATGTTTTAAAGGAACACCACAACATACATAATAATCCAAGAGATTAACAAAAAAAACAGTACGACAACATATAGGATTTTAACATAATGATAATGAAATGAAATGCAATGAAATAATGATATGATGGAGAATGCATCCTAATGCCTGCCCCTTCTTCCTCGTCCTCTCTGAAATGTGTGAGGGCGATCTTCTTCAACCTGTTCCAACAGATCCAACACAGATAGATTGAGAGTGTTGAAGCTTTGGCTTATGTTGGCATGGCGATTTAGAGCAGTTTCTTCAAACTGATTCTGTCTTAGGGTCGAGTTGGATGCAAATGTCTCAAAATCGCTCTTGTGGTCTTGAACCAAGCTGTATAGCAATTGATATTGACGTTGTTGTTCATCATATCTATCTTGTTGAAGCTGCTGCATGGTTTGGAACTTGAGCTGTTGTGTTTCGAAATGTTGTTGTTGTTGGAGTTGCATAGCTTCAAGCATGGAGATGATGTTGGACTGATCAGGAGGAGGTGGAGCCGTGTATCCCCAAGGAATTTCTTCCTCTTGAGGAGGTACATATCGCCAATTGGAATCTGTGTCATGAGATACATCTTCCATGGTGTGATCCTCATCATTGGCTATTTCTTGATCATTTCCTTCTTCTTCATTCTCTGCAATGTGACCAAATTCCGTAGGATCATCATAGTTGTAGATGATTTTTCCGATTCCCTTTTGAATGAGATAATAGGTTCTCCTATTTGGATCCCAATGGTATCCCATGAGGGTTAAGGTTGTTTGGGAAAAGTCTTGATTCTGTTTCATGTGAATGTATGACAATCCATCGAGCTTCATGCCGAAATGGTTCACAATTGTTTGAATGATCAAGCCATAGCATAGAGCAGTAGTCTTCTGCTTTACCTCTTCAAACTTGGCAGTTAGAAAGTGTGGCCAGTGCACACGTGTCCTGTTTTGGATTAAGTACATTAATACAACCTCATTTCGTTCAATTCTTGAGAATCCGCCTGCTCGGGGTCGAATAACTCTTGAGATAATCCAGTTGAGAAGCCTAGGATCTCTTTTTAAGTGCCCGGCTGTGATTGATTCATTTTGCTTGTCAAGGACAGCAGGGTCTTTGAGAATATATTTCATGTAGGCGACATGATCATAATTGGCCGGAAAATCACCGTCTTCTATACGAACTTCATCTCCCAAAAGTGTAAGACCAAAGATACTTATCCAGGCACGTTTGTCAATAATATGGGATCTTGACCCCATCTTAAATCTAAAATTGCAACCTTCCTCTCTTGTGAACCCTGCATAGAAAGCCCTAACAGTGTTCTCACAGTACGGTGTGGCACATTCCAAAAGTGGGTGAACATTTTGATGTTGAACAAGATTGACAACATCAGGAATATGCATGTGCTTCGCAACATGTAGATTAAAGATATATTGCTTGACTACCTTCCTCTTCATTTGCCATTTTTCAAAATTTTCTTTGCAATCAGGATGAATGATTATGAATGAGTGGGGATGGGTCGGGTCGACCAACAGACCCAAATTTGGAAATTTAACAGCAGTAGGTCGACCTAAGTGGAGACTGGGTCGACCTGACAGAAGTAATGTGAAAAATGATCAATTTAGGTCGACCTAAAATGTTGGTAGGTCGACGTAACTGAGCATTTTTTATTTCTGCTGAAAGTTTTCTTCTGTAGGTCGACTCAGATGCAGGGTAGGTCGACCTAAGTTGCTTTAACTGTTTGAAATGCCTTAGAAATGTTACTATATGATGTATTTTTGCTTGGTTACTTGCTTGTATGCCCAAGACATGATATGTTATGAATGGAGATGATAAACACATATATGTAATTGAGATATATGGATAAACATACATGAAGTCACTATAAGCATGTTAATTGATAGCATATTATAGTATCAATAAAATTTTTGGAAGTGAACAATAAGCATGTTACCGCTTTCTCAATATGTAGGTGTTTTGTCATCATTATGTTGTATCTTCTTGTCAGTGTGCCACAATCCTATACTTGATGATGAATTTGTCTTGTTAGAGTGTTTCATGTCTTGGTTTCTTGATTTTGCGAAAAACTCATCTGGAGTTGATTACTTGATGTTCTCCCGGATGTGAGACAGGGTCCCAAACATTTTTCTTCTTAGAATAGGTTTAAATTTCCTTACAATGCAACTTGCCAATTGCACATCAAGTAATGCGTCCTTTGTGTTTTTCGGGTTAACTTGTATTTGTGATGTATCTTATACATTAGTGGTGGCCAGGTCACCTACACTCTCTTTGCCAAGTATAGTTCTTCAATCTGCTGTCTTCATAGATGACATACCAAGAGTGATATGTCTTCTTTTATGTGTCTTGAGCATCAGCTATCAAGGGACCACCACCTTTCGGCGATGTCAAGACATTTTTCCTGCAAAAATTAATTTAGAGTGGAAGGTCCCCAATCTTCATTGGGTCCTAGATGGTGAGTACAGACATTGTTGCACTTAGGCAACCATTGAAATACGCCTTTAGGAACTAAGGTTCTCCTAAACTTGCATTTTTCAATGGTATGTCCCTTTTTGCAACAATAGTGACATGTAATATGAGGAGAATATACCGTTTTACCGGTTGGTGCTTTAGGTACGAAGGTGTATTTACTATATGGCGGAGTATAAGATCTCTTGAATTTGTTTGGATCAACCGCAAAGGTCACTTTTGGTTGTAGAGCCTTGTCTAATTTGGCTTTTAGATTTCTCACTTCTTTTTGCCAAATGTGACATGTCTCACAACCAAACCATGATGTAGGATCGATATCAACTTTATCCTTTTGAATGTCTAGCATAGATTGTTTTAAAGCTTCCATGTCCTTTTCGGTCTTCTCAACTTTTGATTCAAGGTATGAAAAAAATTTCTTATTTGAGGCCAAAAGTTTGAAAGCTTCAATTGCATCTCTATGTAGTTTTTCAAAAGCTAATTTCAATTGAGCATGAGATACCTTATCTACAAGTTCAGGTTTAAGATGACTTACAGCTTTCTTTCTCTTGTATTGATGAGCCATAAAGCATAAGTTTGCTAATTCTTCTTCATCGCTTGATGAGTTTTCACTAGATGAATCACTTTCCCATGCTATGTAGGCTCTTTTAGATTTGTTATGACCTTTGCTTTGGTTCTTCTCTTTTTCCTTCTTAAGGTATGGACAATCCGGTTTGTAGTGACCGGCTTTCCCACAGTTAAAGCAAGGCCCTTTGATTTTTCCCTTGTTGTTGTCATCTTGTTTGAATTTGTTTGATTGCTTTCTATAGTTGATCAAGCCTTTGTCAGAATGTTTTGCTCCATTTTTCTTTAGATATTTGTTGTATCTTCGCACAAACAGTCCCATTTCCTCTTCATCGGAGTCTTCGTCATCACTTGTATCACTATCCTCTAGCTCTTGTCTTGAGGTCTTGGAGCTTGAAGCTTTTAGAGCTATTGACTTCTTCTCTACCTCTTTCTCCATGTTCTTTTCTTTCTTTGCCCTTTTCTCATGCATGTCAAGGCATTTAAGGTGTTGTTCATGTTCTTCTAGTTTACCAAAGAGAGTGGTAATGTCTAAAGTGTTTAGATCATTTGCTTCCTTTATTGCTGTAACTTTGGGTTGCCATTCCCTGTTCAAACATCTTAAGATTTTGTTAGTAGCAACTGCATTGGAGACAGGTCTATCAAGAGAATTTAACCGATTTTTCAGGTGAACGAATCTCTTCTGCATGTTTTCGATGGATTCACCATCTTCCATGTGGAACAGTTTGAACTCTTGAGTTAACGTATTGATCCTAGCTAGTTTGACATCATCCGTTCCCTCGTGGGCAACTTGCAATGTGTCCCACATAGCTTTAGCGGATCTACAATGGGAAACGCGATAGTATTCATCAACTCCTAGAGCTGAGATTAGAATGTTTCTCGCTTTCCAATCGTATGCATATCTCTTTTCATCTTCAGCATCCCAAGTATTTTCTGGTTTTGGAACAACTGCACCAGCTGCATTTGTCATGGTGATCTGAAATGGACCATTGACAATAGCTGTCCAGATGTTCCTATCAATTGCATTGATATGGACACACATACAATCCTTCCAATAGCCGTAGTTTTCACCGTTGAAAACTGGAGCTCTATTATGAGCCCCTTTAGGTCCGGAAGCCATCTTTCCAATAAGTGTTTCACGTAGCACGGAATTAACCAAGCTCTTGATGCCACTTGTTAGACGCTGGCCTGAGGATCTAGAGGGGGGGTGAATAGATCTCACGCAGTTTTTCCGGAATTATTACGAACTAGAGCGAAAGCGGTTCTGAATCGACTTGCGTCTATTTCGGACCGCTATTGCAAGGGTCGTATATGTTACAAAACCACAAGATAATTGAGATTAACGATGAAGTGATATGTTATCGAATCAATACGTTTCACAACTGAAAAACAATTAACTTCTAGATTGACAAACTTTGATTTGCAATGCAGTAATAATGGAATAAGCAAAAAGACAAACACTTGGTGATAATGTTCAAATTGATGATGATTCAAGATATGGTGAATTGTGATGTTTATGCAGAACTTTAATTCACAATTTTAACACTTGAATCGTTAATCAATTTTGCAATTATAACCAATTATGAACAGAATGTAAATAAAAAGGTAAAGGCGATAAGAACACGATATTTGTTTAGGCAGTTCGTCGATCGTCCTCGCTACGACTACGTCTGCCCCCAATTCCAAATTGAAATTGGGAAATATTTCATTAATTTTGAAAGCAGTTTATACAAAGAAGATAACAAAGCGATAAACGATAAACCACTTATGTCGATCCTTTGAATCTTCTTCCCCTTTAATCTTTAGCAAGATCAAGGTGATCCAAGAGTTTCACTTTGATTCCTTTCTGCAGTGTCTTGATTACTTGAACCCTTGTTCCTCAATCGTCACACTCAGCCAAATCCTCAATGAAAACCTCTTGATAAAAACCCCCAAGAACCACCTGTCGTGGAGGACAAAACCCGCAGATTTTATTCACCAAAAACCCCACAAATCTTCACCCACTAGGAATCTTCAATTCCGTTCCATGGATGTTATCGAACTCATCACTAACCCTCAACACAAGAATGATTATGTGTAATTGTGTTGGAGATGATGAAGAACGAAGATGAGAAGCCTTTGTGTATCTTTCAGTCGTTGGTGTTGTTTTTGCAATGAATGAACACTTGATAATATATATGAGTGCCTGTCAGTTGGAGCCAAGAATAACAGACATTTTGGCATTTTTGATCAGTTAGGTCGACCTCTTGTAGAGCTTAGGTCGACCTAGCAGAAGTGCATTAACTTGAAATGATTTTGCTCCCAGTTAGGTCGACCTGATTTGGAAGTAGGTCGACCAGAATCCGCTTCAGATGCGTTTTGGAGACATTTCCTCAGATTAGGTCGACCTAGTTGTTGTGTAGGTCGACCTAGCAGAATGATATGTAATTTTCTTCATTTAAGGTCGACCTGTGTTGGGCGTAGGTCGACCTAACTGCTGCTTTTCTGCATTTTTCTTATTTGGCTTGTGTTGGGTCGACCTATATGCATAGTAGGTCGACCTGCTCTGTTCCAAATGACCAATGCTTGCTTTTCCTTGAGTTCTTCTGCTTGTGCCTTGTTGCTTGTATGCTTATTGAGTTTGCCATGAATCAAAAACATCTTTGTGATTGTGATCTTGTATTCACAATTAATTATGTGAACAACCAACATCAAGGCTATCAAAGGCAACCTCCGTACCAACATCAAGGTTATCAAAGGAATAACCAAGGATTTCAACCTTCAAGATTCAACAACCAACACAATCAACATCAAAGTCCGTACCAAAGTCCAAATTCATAAGGTCAAGGTCAACAATCTCAAGGCGGAAGCTCAAAATTGGAAGATACTCTCAACCAATTCATGCAAGTTTCCATGGAGAATCAAAAGACTAATGTGGCTGCCATAAAGAACTTAGAAAATCAAGTGGGGCAGCTTGCAAAACAATTGGCCGAACAACAAACGGGACCCTCTTTTTCCGCAAACACTCAACCTAACCCAAAGGAGTATTGCAAGGCAATTATTACAAGGAGTGGCAAGGAGGTGAGTGTCATACCCCAATTTTTGACCTAAGATACCACCTCATATCATTGCATATGCATCATTTGCATCTCTAACAAATTGCATAGCCTGTGTTTGTTACTTGTGACTCAGCAGGATTTGATCAGGAAATCACTCATCAGTACAAGTAACAATCAATTAGGGTTTTGTTCTCCCTTCATCTCAAATGAATCATCTTCATCAATAATCAACATTTGGTCCTCAGAGATTCATCTCAACAAACTCAACAGCTTTGAATCGACTGAATTAGGGTTTTGACTGAAGACAGCACACTCCTGACTTTTGCTCAGAATTTGACCTAATGGCTTGGGACATGATATCAAGACCTCAAGTGCATCATTTTGGCCTAATCCATTGGCTCATAACATCTCCTACACAAAGATTGATCAGACAAATCCTCAGATCAGGGTTTTGAACTATCAGGGACTGAAATCAGGGATCACATTTGGGAAACCCTAAAAACCCCCAGGAAGTCAATCAAAGGTTTCAATCATCCTCAAATAATCCCTATGACAATATCCCATGGAAATTACATCTCAATTCAAGACCTACAGTCATCAATTTCATCTGGTCGACAATTAGGGTTTTTGACCTAATTCACTGAACAACTGACTTTTTAATCAGGACATGGTGCCACAACTCAAACCATGGCTCAATATCCTCTAATGCTTCAATGTGATCCATTCATACCATTCATTTGATAAGGATAGCCTGTTTCATTGAAAACTCCAGAAACGCGATTCGTCTGAAAAAGTCAACTGTACAAGATCACCATTGACTTTTGGGGAATTTTGGTCAACCATAACTTTTGAAGTTTTTAATCATCAATATATGATATGAGAAGTCATTTGATCAAGAAAAATCAACAAATCAATCAAGAATCAAAAAGTCAAAAGTTTGACTTTCATACTTAGAAAAATTTCTAAGTGTTTTTCAATGGTTTTTTCCAAACTTTGAAAAGGAATTTCTCAAAATTTCACCTACAAACTGAAAAAAACTTCCAACATGAAAGTTGTAGATTTTGATCCAATAAACAACTTTGACACATATAAATTTTTTCCATAAGATCAACCATTTAAGAGATATGGTGCTTCAAAGTTGGTACTTTTTGAAAACTTCACTTAAAACTTCATTTTCTTCAAAGTTCATGGAACTTTTTCACCCATTTCCTTAAGAGACTTGAGGAAACTTTCAACTAAGCTTTTGAAGTATGTAATATGAGCTTTCCAAAATGTCAAAGAGCATGAAAAAATATGGAGTGTAGGTATGGTTTTGAATTATGCAATTAGTGACCATTTCACTTGAAATTTCAAGCCATTTTTGCAAAGTTATGAACCAAATTGCCAAATGGACCAAGTAATGATACATAGAGGCAATAATTGGAAGATATTTTCTGATTTGAGACAGATGGGAAAGAGATAAGAAGCATAGCCAATTTTAACCATGGTTTAGTAACTTTAACCATATGCATTTAATGGTAAGATTCCTTTCTATCCTTTAAGTGCCAAATCACCAAAGAAGAAGCAAGTTGCAAAGCTCTGAGTTCAGAATGTTTGGCCTATAAATAGAGGTCCAAACTTCATTGCAAATCACACCAAAACCTCACAATTATAGGTTTTCTCTCTTCTTTCTTGAATTACAAGTCATGTGTTTCAAAGTGAGGTAGAAAACTCAACCTCCATCTCTTGCAAGTTCTGACCAAAGTGATGCTTCCCACAAACCACAAATGTCATATATGATGTGTTTGATCCATCCATACACCCCAAATCACCCTAAATCTCAGAATCACTCTTCAACCACCATATTTGCATAAAATGAGCCTTAACATATCAATTCTCATACCAGGCCATATCTGTCCAAGTTAATCATCTAAACACACTCCATATACTTCACATGAACTGTTCCAACCATCATACATGATCTGAAACATCAAAATCAACTAGCTTGATCCTCACTTGAGCTAAACTGCAGTTCGGGTACCACAAGGTGATCAAGAGGTTTCCAGTTCATTCCAGGCATTCAAACACATCACATAAGGTCCATTGAAGCTATCCAGATCATCACAAAGCATCTGTAACACCTCCAGGCACGATTTCAATTTCCAGTTTGGCCGTTTTTGAGGTAAGTGCTCATGAACTTCAAACTCCATCATACATGCATCATAAATAAAAAATGAACATACCATCTTGTTTCTGCACCTATGAGGATCATTAACCCTCAATCAATTGCACCATAACATGATCATACACGATTTCACATTGAATTTCAGTTCTAGGGTTCTTCGTGTTCATCAGAAAATTGATAACCTTAGAGTGAAAATAAATGAAATTAAAGATCACCATCATGTTCCTTATGAAAAACCGAGTGAGATAGACTATCTACTTGATCAAAACAATCCAGTTTCAAAGATTTTCAAAATCAAATGGGGATGGTGTTCTTGGCGCGTTTTTTGTTCAGAAAATTCAAATTCTTGTTTTTCAATATAACTAAATGGACGCGTGTATGTTACAAGCCACAAGCGTGGCTCAGTTGGCTTTTGTTTTGAGAAATAACCTCCAGGTCGTGGGTTCAACACCCTTAGGGGCCAAAACCTCTTTTTTATCACTTTTTTTCTCATTTTTCTTCACAACTTCACCATTTGTTTTAACCAATCAAATTAACTCATTTTTTATTCATTTTTTAAACACTTCTCATTTAATATATGTATTTTATGAATATCCAAAAAAATCACAAAAAAAGATTTATTTAATATGTTTTTAATTAGGTTTAAAATGATACATTTTTAAGTGTTTTTAATTACTTTAAATATTGTTTTTCATTTAATTTTTAACCTAATCACTTGTAAATTTTTTTTGTGATCAAACCCTAATCATTTAGGTCTTAATTAAGCATTAAAATTTGTTTTAACTTAATTAAGTTAACTTTTGTCAAATTCAAATCGTTTTAAGACGAGCGATCGCGATTCTTTTTCAAAACGATAAACCACTTCTATTTGATTAAATCTTTTTAATTGATCAATTGATTTTCAAAACGACGTGGGGCCTCTCGAATATTAGAGAGTATAAGACCCACTCCTTTTTCTTTTTTACAGTTTTTCTTTGTACAGAAAACAGTCAAAACAAACTTTTAAACCGTTTTCCAAACGACGCGTCTGTTAACAAAACAATTTCAAAACTTTTCAAAAATACCATGGGCCTCCACGTAGGTATAAGCCCCAAGCCTTTTTGTACATACCCACTCCAGTACATGAAATTAGGTATTTCATTGTACGCCTTTTGTACATATCTCAATCAATGCGTTTTTTAACTTTGAATAACAAACCAAAAATGAAGGTTTCTTTAAATCTTCCCAAAAATACCATGGGCCTCCATGTAGGTATAAGTCCCGAGCCCTTGTAAATACCTGTTTACATAGCTTTGAATAAACTCAAGCGGACCTCTCCCCGAGTGTGAGTCCCGAGCCCTATGTATACAAATGGATCATGCTTACAGGTATATTTCCTTCATAAACTCCATTATATACACACACTTTGTCATATATGTATAACTGTTCATATTTGTTCATGTACTTGTGCATATTTGTTCGTACTTGTTCATACTTGTGATTGTGTTATATACTTGTTCAACTTAGTACAACACTAGGTTCCCCATAGCCTCCTATTGGGCTTCGTGCAAAGAATCTCCCTAGTTTAGGTTAGGACATAGAGTATGGTTTCCCGGTGAAATCGCTCTAAGAGCTCAAACCAACTATACCATGCATCCCCTTGGGCTTTGTACAAACGAGTGACCCTCCCATAGCCTCCTCTTGGGCTTACAATGCAAGGACCCTGGATTGTCCCTCCCATAGCCTCCTCTTGGGCTTACAATGCAAGGACCCTCGGATAGCCTCCTCTTGGGCTTCGTACAAGGACCCACGGGCTTCTTATAAGCATCCCCAATATCCAAAACCAAATACCCTAGGAGATTAGACATTTTTCATCTCTATGCTAGGAGTATCTCTTATATATCATCACAAACAATCAATCAATCAAACTTTTTGCCACAAGGCTGGCTAATCAATCAAACTTCTTTTTGCCACAAGGCTGGCTAATCAATCAAACTTCTTTTTGCCACAAGACTGGCTAATCAATCAAACTGTTTTACCACCGTACTGGATGATTAATCAAAGTTTTTGTCACAAGGCTGACTTCATTGAAACTTTTGCCACGAGGCTGGCTGATTAATCAAAACTTTTTGTCACAAGGCTGACTTCATTGAAAGTTTTTGCCACAAGGCTGGTTAAACAAACAAACAAAAATCAAACAGATGTATGTGATGATATAGATTAGATACATCTAGCATTTAGACGACATTTGTCTATTTTCCTCTGCTTCCACTAGCATAAGTGGGAACTACGATTGCTCTGACTTTCTCAACATCCCTTTGAGAATACGTAGGCACAAGGTCGATCCTTGGCGAGCAAAACAAAACAAAAAAAACCATTCAAACCTTAGCACCCGTAGACCCCGAGCTACAGATGCTCTGATTCCCTCTAAGGGATATGTATGCAGAGGATCGCGATGATCTTTGCGAGCATAATCAAACAAACACCTTAGGTCCCACCTATTTCACAAGAACCTCTCAATAACATGGAATGAAAAACAAAGCAAAGAAACCTATAGAGTACTATAGATACGTTGGGTGCTAATACCTTCCCTTCGTATAACCAACCCTCTTACCCAAGATCTCTCCCCCCACTTTTAGGTTATTGCAGCTTTTTTTCCTTTTCCTCCTTTGGAAATAATAAAAAGTTTGGTCGGTACAAAAGAAAAATCATTTTTTTGAGCACTCGAGCCCAAAGAAGGCATCAGGTGTCTCATCCCACAAAAAAGAGGAACAAAACGATTTTTCGCCCGCGACAGAAAAATGGCGACTTCACTGGGGACCATCTTTTTTATTGTTTCCAAAGGAAGGGTTAATTCTATTTGCTTTATTTTTCATTTCATTTTTTGTTATATGTGTGGTTCTGGTTCTGTTACTTGCGTGGTTCTGTTACAAGTGATACATTATGGACAAATCCTAACCCGGATTAAGTACACATAAGAAATTAGGTGGAGGGTATAGTCATGTGCAGGCGCACGTGAGAATCCTTCCGCTCAGTGGAGGTTCCTTGTTGGTAATATATGTTTAGCATGTTTCGTAGCGAAGACATTATTACTTTCATTGAACTGTAGAAGTTGAGAGACCGTAGAACCCCAACCCATCTTGGCCTTATTAGGTTGTGGTGCAGAAACTATTCAGGTGAAGACTTGGATTAGTTGTCATGCGGAGAACCACACTCAGACGAGTTTTTCTTGAGAATATTACTGGCTCATGAGTTTAATTGTGGAAGGCCGGTAATATCCGAAAGAAAAATGTAGACTCTGACGTATCAGTAGAACATGTCATGCAGGTGATTAACTAGATCTATCCCATTTTTGGTTCTCTGACCTCATGCTCGTGACTTTGGACCTTTGAACCTATGCGTTACCATGTTTGTGTTACCATGTTTGTGTTACCATGTATGCGTTACCATGTTCGCGTTACCCTGTTTGCGTTACCATGTTTGCTTCACCATGTTTGAATATGTGGCATCCACGCATCCATGCATTCATACATTCATTAAAAAACCCATCTTTTTCCATAAAAACATGATTTTTCCAAAAATTTTTAGAGAATTTTCTTTGCAAACATTATAGGATTAAGTTATGGAAAAAAGGTATACCAAAAAGTACGGTTTCAAAACGCCTGATGTAGAAAGACTGATAGAGTTAGCATCTTATGTACAAGATCCTTCTAATTTTAGGAAAAGTCATGGAAAGCTTTTGCCTATTTTGAACACTCATGTTGATGAAGGACTTCTCAAAACTCTGGTTCAGTTCTATGATCCCGTCTACCGGTGTTTTACCTTTCCAGACTACCAGTTGGTACCGACCTTGGAAGAATATGCCAATCTTTTGGGTATCCCTGTGTCTGACAAAATACCCTTCAATGGTTTGGAAGCCATTCCTAAGTCACACGTCATTGCAACAAGTACCCATTTGAAAAAGTCTGAAGTAGAGAGTAATTGGACTACCAAAGGAAACCTCCCGGGATTAACCTCACACTTCCTGATAAAGAAAGCCTTTGATTTCATCGAAACTGGTAGCATGATAGCTTTTGAAGCTATACTAGCCTTGCTCATCTATGGGTTGGTTCTGTTTCCCAATGTCGACAACTTTGTTGATATCAATGCCATAAAGATCTTTCTGATTGGAAATCCTGTTCCGACTTTGCTTGGTGACATGTATTTCTCTGTCCATCATAGGAATCGCCAAGGCGGTGGAATCATTGTATGTTGTGCACCTTTGTTGTTCAAATGGATTGTTTCACACTTACCTGAGTCTCCTATTTTCACGGAAAACCGAGAAGGTTTGCGTTGGCCTCGAAGACTTATGTCTCTTACTAATAATGATATTCGTTGGTATACCTTGGCTCGCTGTGGTACGGAAACCATTGAAAGTTGTGGAGAGTTCGCCAACGTACCCCTCATTGGTACACAAGGAGGAATTAACTATAATCCGGTCCTAGCCCGACGACAACTCGGGTATGCAAATTCAGTTAAACCTGTTGGTCCTACAGTGGAAGGTTACTTCTACCGAGAAGGGGATAATCCTAAAAGGTTGAAAGCGAGAATGGTGAGAGCTTGGTACGACATTCGATGGAAAGAAAAAGGTGAGGAAAGAAATTGCATTGCCATGGACGCCTACACCTGCTGGGTAAAGAAAAGAGCCAAGGAGTTCCAAATGCCTTATGCTTATGAAAAACCCATGTTTCCTGCTGTGTCTCAACGACCCAACATTCCAGCTATGGAGGAATACCAACGCACTTTAGCTAAAATGAGGACAGAAAAAGATGCTTGGGAAGAAAAGTTTCGTAGCACTGAGGTGGAAAATAGAAAGTTGAAGAAAAGAGTGAAAGATCACGAAGAAACTCTCTATTATCAAGATGGATGGCTCATGAGCAAAGATGAGAAGATTCGTCAGAAAGACGCTGCAATCAAGAGGTATATCAAAGAAAGCAAGAAAAATCTTGAAGGCTCGACAAGCAACGCTCCGACTCCTGATGATTGGAAGAATATTGTTGACAAGCTGAGAGCTGAAAAGGCCGAATTGAAAGCTCACTATGGGAAAGAAATCATGAAGCTCAAGCTGCACAATGCATTTGGTTCTTCGTCTGATGAAGATGTTTAGGATTTGTTTAGATTTTTATTTATCATTTGCTTTTGTAAGGAGCTACGCTCCAATGTTGTAACATTTCCCATTATTGCAATAAAAAAAAAATGAATGAATAAAAAATTTGTTTGTGTTCAAATGTTTGCAAGAAAATAATCTTTAAAATGTTTGGAAAAATCATAAATTTCTTTTTTGCATGCATCATTCTGCATATCGAGTCTGTTGTATAGAGTCTCATCTTTTGGATCTTTCTCCAATAGATCGTCAAGCTGTCGCGTCTCAAAGTTTCTCGACCGCGCTCGCAATCAGATCACAGATACAATACTCGTTCAAGCAGAAGAAGAGTAATGGAACACTCTGAACAAGAGAATATTGAGCTCCGTGGTACAGTGACCACTCTTCAGGAAAAGTTGGAAAGTCTCACTACTTTGGTTGACTCCTTGATGGCCGCACAGAATCAGCCGCCGCCACCCAATAGTCAAGCAACGGTAACATCTGAAGTCACTACTCCAGTTTCTACAGTTGCGTTCGGTATTCCATCTTTCTCCATGCCAGAAGGTTGGGGCCCGCCTTTCAGCTTTGGTACAGGCTTCCGCCATAATTTCTCTGGGGTTCAAACAGCTACAACTGAAGCGCCTACTGCACAAGGTTCGGCGTTTATTCCACATTCAGGGGTAACTTTTTCCCAAGTCACTATGGCACTTTCTCAACCCACTATGACGGTTCCGACTCCTATGGTTCACACTGTTCCTTATGGTGGCAATGAGATTTATCATGATCAGGATGATAGCACGAATCAGCGTAATCTTGTGGAAGATCTCCAAGAACAGTTTAACAAGATTCAGCTGGAAGTTAAGGCTATCCGTGGGAAAGATTTGTTTGGAAAGAATGCCCAGGAGCTATGTTTGGTTCCCAGTGTACAAATACCGGCTAAGTTTAAGGTCCCTGACTTTGAAAAGTACAAAGGTAGTTCTTGTCCACAAAGCCATCTTGTGATGTATGCCAGAAAGATGTCTACTTATGCAGATAATCATCAGCTGCTCATCCATTACTTTCAAGACAGTTTGACTGGTGCCGCACTGAAATGGTACACAGGCTTGGATAGCACTAATATTCGGACTTTCAATGACCTGGGTGAGGCCTCTGTCCGACAATACAAGTATAACTCGGATATGGCTCCAGACAGAGATCAGCTTCGATCCATGGCTCAGAAAGACCATGAAGCTTTCAAAGAATATGCCCAACGATGGAGAGAAACTGCTGCTCAGATTAATCCACCATTAAAAGAGAAAGAGATGACAAAGATCTTCTTGAATACTCTCAGTCCGTTTTACTATGAACGCATGATTGCTAGTGCTCCAAGTGATTTCACCGAAATGGTAAACATGGGGATGCGTCTAGAAGAAGGAGTCCGAACCGGACGTCTAACTAAAGAAGGTGGATCTTCAAGCGGAACCAAAAAGTTCGGAAGTGGTTTCCCAAAGAAGAAGGAACAAAGTGTTGACATGGTATCCCAAGGGAGGCCAAGAGGAAACATCAATCGTCAGCGACAGGTTGCTTCTATCACACCAGTCGTTAACACAACACCGAATCCAGGATTCACTCCTCAGTTTCAACAACAACAGCCTCGACCACAGGCTCAGCAGTTAAACAATAATCAGAATCGAGTACAAAGAGCTCCACAGTTTGATCCGATTCCAATGACCTACACAGAATTGTACCCTGCTTTGGTTGAAAGAGGTCTTGTTCAAACTAAAGCACCACCACCAGTACCTGAGAAACTCCCATGGTGGTACAAAGCTGAGGTTTCATGCCCTTATCATCAAGGAGCACCTGGCCATGATCTTGAGCATTGCATAGCCTTGAAATATGAAGTTCAGAGGTTGGTTAGATCTAATCTTCTCTCTTTCAGAAATTTGAATCCTAATGTGCAAGCAAATCCGCTGCCCAATCATGGAGGGCATGTTGTAAACATGGTGAATGGATGTCCTGGTCCGTACCGAGTCTATAACATCAATTTCTCAAGAGCCGATTTGGTACAAATGCACGCTACTCTTTGTCGGGGGCCGAATTTTCGCCAGCATCAATACGGTTCCTGTAGAATATGTTGTGTGGATCCTCACGGGTGTTCGATTGTGAGAAGAGATCTCCAAGTTTTGCTAGATAATGGTACTATTGAGATCTACAGAAATAGGGATGAAAATGAAGTTAACATGATAGGATGTTATCCGCATGAGCTTTTAGTCTCAGATATCAACTCGGAAATGCCTACAGTTAACGTCATCGTTCCTCATTTCAACATGCCTGAGCGCATGGAAGTTACTTACAACAAGCCGAAGGTTCCTATTGCTCCTTTGATCATTTGTCTACCTGGACCTGTTCCTTATGATTCTGACAAGGCAGTTCCATACAACTACAATGCTACAATGATAAAGAATGGACAAGAAGTTCCTTTGCCTACTCTCTCATCTGTTGAAAACATTGCTGATGTAAGTCGTGTAACAAGAAGTGGACGTGTGTATACTCCGCTACCTCCGAAACAGCCTGTTGCTCCTGCATCCGGGCAAAATCCTGTGAATACACCAGTGGGGAACCCTGTGGAAACTCCTGTTAGTAATGCAAACACTGATGTTGGTCAATCCAGTGGAACCAATGTGAACCCTGACTTTGATGAAATTTTGAAACTTATCAAAAGAAGTGAATACAAGATTGTGGATCAGCTTATGCAGACTCCTTCAAAAATCTCAATACCTTCATTACTGTTGAATTCAGAAGCCCACAGGGAAGCCCTGATGAGAGTCTTGGATCAAGCTTTTGTAGATCATGATGTGACAGTTGACCACTTTGATGGGATAATAGCCAACATAACAGTTTGTAACAATTTAAGCTTCTGTGATGAAGAACTCCCCGAGGAGGGTAAAAATCACAATCTTGCTTTGCACATTTCTATGAACTGTCAGTCAGACTCTTTGTCCAATGTGTTGGTAGACACCGGATCTTCCTTGAATGTGATGCCAAAGACGACCCTTGCTCGTTTGTCTTACCAAGGAATGCCTATGAAGTTCAGTGGTGTAGTAGTCAAAGCATTTGATGGATCGCGAAAATCTGTTATCGGCGAAGTCAACCTTCCCATGACAATTGGTCCACGTACGTTTCAAATCACTTTCCAGGTCATGGACATACAAGCTGCTTATAGCTGCCTGTTAGGACGACCATGGATCCATGAAGCAGGGGCAGTAACTTCTACGCTCCATAAAAAGTTAAAATTTGTAACAAATGGAAAATTGGTAACAATAAGTGGAGAACAAGCCTTAATGGTGAGCCATTTATCCAATTTCTCTTTCATAAGTGCTGATGATGTGGAAGGAACGCAGTTCCAAGGTCTCTCTTTAGAAGACGAATCTTCCAAGAAGAAAGCATCGATCTCTTCTTACAAAGAGGCGGTAAAAGTAGTGAAAGATGGAACTACCACTGGCTGGGGGCAAGTTGTGATCCCTACCAAGAATGAAACTAGAGCAGGTCTCGGATGTTCACCAACATTCTCAAACTGCACCAAGAAGGATGAAACCCTTCGTCCGATCAAAGAAACATTCATTAGTGGAGGATTCCTTAACCCAATTCCTCAAGAGGTCAATGTCCTTATTGAAGAATGCATCGAAGAAGGTCTACCTGATCCTGAAGAAGAATGGAAATGTTATCTCAATGACTCGGGATACGTATCTCAGGAAGAACCATGTCCTCCTTCACAGAAATCCAAAGGCAAAGAAATTGAGCCTGTTCCTGCAGAAATCTGGGACACCTTGGGACAACCGAGTGGAAAATTTGATTATATGGTGAAATATACTGCACCTGAAAGTTACAAGATTGCGGTTGAGGATATCCAACCAACCGGATGGGGAGATTCCTGTGAATATGATAGTCAACCAGAAGAGGCTTATCAGCTCGGTCAATTTTCTCAGCAGCCTGAAATTACTGACTTCAATGCATCTGCCAAGATTTATAATCCTGAAGATGGTTATTATCACATAAATGCCATTTTTGAAGATGAAGGGGAAGATGGTCCCGCAACTGACTCAGAAAGTGTCGCTGACAATGAGTCTCTTCATCCTGGAGACTGGGAAATACATCCTGAAAATTCTGAAGATTGTGACTCATCTTATGCTCTTCAAGAAGTAGAAGAAGACCGTTTCAACTCTACAAAGAACAAGGTTGACAAACCAGGACCTTCAAATCCTGCTCGACCAGCGGTCAATGTCAATGATGAAGACAATTCTGGGGAGATTTTTCCTGAATACATAATGCACAGAGGAGTTCGTTGCTACTGGAAGGCTGTCGACGTTCCGAATGTTGTTCGCCGCTCAAAGTAATCACCTCGCTGTTATTTTGACCTCCTGCCTTGCCCAAAGCAGAGAGATGTTTTATAGGGCTTTGTTTTTAAATGTTCCGCCCAAATAACTTTGTGTATAGGGCTTTGTTTTGAAAGTTTCCCTCTTTGTCCTGCCCAAGACAAATGAGTTTGTGTTTAGGGCTTTGTTTCAAAAATGAATCATAAATAAAGCGTCATTTTGAATTCCCTACATTATATGTTTTATTTTTGCTTTTTTTGGAAATGGTAATCCTAAAAAACCAAAATAAAATAAAAAAAAACTTTTCCAAAAAAAATCTGCATACACTCTTGCATTCATAAATTCTCTGAAATAAATATAAATCACATGTGCAGATTTACTA